>NC_052499.1:69516699-69633206 GCF_016617805.1 Bactrocera tryoni
AATTGGTTTGAGCGCATGCAAAAGTGTATAAATCTTGATGGAGAATATTTTGAAAAACAATAAAACCATTTTCGTTGATAAATATTCCTATTTTAATTATTAGGCCAGAAATATATATAGCAGCCCTCGTATTTATAAAAAATAAAAAAATATTTTAATTTTATTTAACCCGTCATCTGACTTCCGATGAACTATGTATTTCACTTCTCAAAAGTCGTGCTTACGAATGCCATGACAATAAAGAATAGATGTGACTCGTGACGTGTTAAATAACTATTTGTAATTATTGACTGTTCACACCTTTTGACCGAAACCGCAGTTTGCTTAACATTTGACATATTGGTTGCCTTACACGCAAATGGAATTGACTTTGGTTGATTGTCTCAACTGCCCTCAAATGTACGCGAACATTCATAAGCCTTCAAATATGATTAATTGCTTTACACGTCAACATTTCACTTAAAGCAGACCGAACGCACAAGCGATGGTAATGACTCAAAGTTTAATACGTAGGTTGCCTTTTATATCTTGGGATTTGGCAATTCTAGTACTGCAATCTGGCAATTCAAAACGTTATCTTAAAGTTTGACATTTTATTGTTGTTCACAGTATATTAAAATATTCATATCTTCCAAAAATTGAAATAAGATCGCGAATATTTTCGTGGGTTTATTTTTACATTCGGCATAGATTAACACAGCAACAAAGGCATCGATGAAATTAATTAAATTTTTGGCGATGAAGCTCCATAAAGCAACAACGTTTAATGATGGAATGGTGAACTCAATCAAGGTCATAGATCACTCCAAAATGAGCATCGTGAAGGCCGTCTAAAGTCAGGAAAAAAATCAGTTTCTGCGCAAATGTTATGTAACTTATCGTTAGATTGAAAGAACTTTAAGTATTAGCGGAAACAACGTTCATTTAATGTTGCATGGACATTTGACTGTAAAAAAGATTTGTTCAAGTTGGATCCGAAAATAAATCGCTCAAAACAGGGCTAGGACAGGCGATAATTCGTGAATTTACGCGTATGTGCCAGAAAAAAGGGTAGAAGAGAATGAAACGAAACTGCACCATTTTAAATCTAATCACTCATCAATGTTTTTGACAGTATAATATTTTTATAAAATTCTGATTTTTTCTTCAATGACGAATTATTCAATTGGAAACCGTTTGTCCATAGTGAATTCTATCATGAAAGTACAAATATACTAAATATATTTGGTTAGTTAATATGTACAATTCATGTTTTCCTTAGAGATCCATACAGCTTTGAAAAATGTTTTTTGTGATATCATTATTCTCCTGACTTTCAACATTGTAAACAACTTGCAAAGCTAACGTGACAGAGTTAGTACGTGAGTGATGTCACTGACTGGACACGAAAATGTTGTCATTAATGTCGTTATGCTGCTTCAGCGTCTAATAAAAAATTCCTTTAGAGACTCGCACACACTTTGCGGGTGTAAAGGAAAAGAGAAGCGAAGCCATTGCATTAGCCAACATGGATATATTCATATATATTGTGTGTGCAATGGTAAAACAATGCAAGGTTAGTTCCACAACCATGTTTTTAATACGGAAACAAACACTAGAAAGGAGCATGTTTTAAACATTCTAAGTATTTCCTTGGTCATGGGTGTTCGGCACAAGTGCGATACCAAGCGGACATTGCTGTTACTCGGGTTATTTGAACAGGAATGCGAAACGTACACACAGGCGTTTTGGAGCAATGAAAAATATACAGCATAGAAAGTAAGTTGGTGAAGAAAGGAAAACAGAAAATGGCGATAATATTTATAGAAATTTCAAAATGCTTCGCAAATAAACACATTTTAATGTGTAAATATATATGTATGTACTTATTTTGTTTATAGTATATACCGAACACTTGTTGGAAACAATTTGTATCTTTCATTAGTATATTCTGGTAAATCATCCAAAACCCATGGAGCCGATCTCAAAAGAAATCCTCTGCAAATTGTGTAAACTTCATGACATGTACAAAAACGGTATTTTTCAGATAGCCATTTCCATTAAGCAACTGAAAATAAATTTGTTGTAATTTATAAAAGAATTCCGGTGATTACCAGTCATTATACGTCGCAATGTATTGCAACTGCTATGGCGTGTGAGAGACACAACCACAATGAGGTGAATACTCTTAACGAGGGATCATAAATTGAAGCAAAAAACTACTATATGTGATATGTGTGTGTATTTTTTGATATATGTAGATATTTAACTAATTGTATATTAATATGTAGAATAAAAAAGTAGAATATTAAAAATTTAAGCGGAACAATTTTTTCTAACTATCCTTATTACAGTACTTTATCCTTTCTTGAAACCTTATTTAATTAATGCAGAAAGCCAAAGCTTACCTTTATGCCACTTTTGCCTTTATCATACTGCTTCATCTGTTGTTTTTTTATGATTTGGACAACTTCTTCATTAATTCACCGCTTTATTTCTCGTAAGTTCGCATTCAAAGACCTTGGTATTTCAACCACTTATTTATGTAGCTGCAAATACAATTTTAAAAAATTTATTGTACTCATATTTTTTTTCGACCCATTTTTTCGCAGGACCCATTCTTCTAGCAGTATGATATTGTTTGCAGGGCAATTATTCTCCGTCATATTACGTATAATATGACCATAGTAAAGTAAAATATGAATGTGCGTGGAAGCAATATTCCCAACCGGAAATTTAAATGCAAATTCTATATGGTAACCACAAATTGCCGGAGGGATGGTCAAAATATGTAGAAAGCAATGGCCAATACTTAAAATTTTATTTTTAGTTTTTTTTTTTTAATTTTTCAAAATTACTATTTAATTTTCGAAAAAGAACGCTCATTGCATACCAATACTCATGGTAACGGTAAGATAAACCGTTGGTGAATCTGCATATCTAACAGATTCTTATTGTCTTGCTCGAAAGGTCACGCCATGTGGGTTACTGAGTTATAACTTTCTTTATTTCGCCCAAAATGTTCATAGTTTTGTCTCTTTACCGACTTCTCTGTAAAAAATTTCTTGCCTGCCACAAAATCAAATTATGTAGAAGAAGGTTACTTCGTAGCAAAGAGTGCGAACAACAACTAGTGCAAAAAAGTGACAACCAGCTTATGTTGATGCATAAATCATGAAATGATAATTAAATGAGAACCAGTTTACACCCAGTTTACAATTACATTACTATACATGGAAATAATAAGCATAAATTGTTAGTATTTTAATAATCATATGATTTTAAATATATTGTAAGTATGTAGATTTTTCTAATTTCTTTCAGTTTCATACCCTAGTCGAAAACCTACTCTTATCCTTATAGCGAAACTATTTCGAAAGCATTCTTAAGCTACTAATAACAGCAATTACGCCTAGTTAAGCAATGTGGTAGTAAATACTATGTATGTGAATATGGCAATTTTGATGCACACATTGCTATTTCTTCTAAACAAACAAAACTCCCCAAGGTTCAGGAATAGAGAGGTCAAGTGTACGAAAGTATTCGTGATCGCACAGAGAGATGCTCATAGTTGCAGATAACTGTATTTGAGGCCTTACACTTGAAAGCTCAAATCACTTTTGAAGTACTATATTTGTGCTGGTTTTATTTGTTGTTCAATTTTCTAGGGAGTGTTTCATGCAATATATCTTCATAATCGTGTAAATGGGCCAAGGCATTTCTGCAAGCGCAAAAGTAACAACCAAAAGCTTTAGTAAGTTTAACAGAAATCTTTACTTAAATAGTAGTTTATACTCCTGTTTGAATATTAGAATGTGTGCTTATTTAAAAGTGAGGTTAAAAATAATTTTGAGATAGTCCATCGATTGCAGTAACACGTTTAATATAATATTTCCCAGTGAGTCTACTAACATCTGTGCATACAAGAAGATTAGCAGATTGTTCTTTTTTTTTTGAAATTCAAAAACAAAATTATTTAAATCTACTTTAATTAAGCTTCTGCTAACTTAATGCTGATTTTTATTTTTGTAAAATTGCATTTTTTTTTGCGAACAAAATTTCTTAGATATATTTTCTCACAGTTCGTGAATAAGTATAAGTAATTGGAGCGTGCGCAATTAAAATAAATAAAGAATTTTAGTTTTTTAAATCCAAAAAAGGGCAGTGTCCGTCCGAAAAAAGTAAAACCTCGTCATTGGTGACAAGTTAAAAGAATGTGTATTATTGATCGCTTTTAACATGCTGGAAAAACCAATTCAGTAATTTACGAATTACTGGGGTAAAAATTATTAAAGTTCTATGAAAAATATTCGGTATAATCATGGATTATGAGCCCATTGTTCAGTGAAAAAACGACTTTTCATTACCCGAATGAAGAAACAACGACTAGAGTGGTCAAAATCATGTAGAACTTGGGCTGCATTGGACTGGGGAAATATTATTTCTACCGACTAATCCAAATTTAATTCATTTGAACCCAACGGCAATGCCACAGTGCATCGTGGGAAAGGAGTTCGTTTTTTGGAGAAATGTGGTTTACCTACCGTTAAACATTCGTTCTATTTAACGGTGCACCTCAGCGATTTTTACAATGGACAATAATAACTAACAAAGAATTTGTTTCAAATTCTGTATTTCTAACCAAACTGCGTTTGCGGAATCATTGTGAATGTTGCAAGAGGCCTACGGTGATTCAGTTTTATCAAAAATACAAGCCAACGAGTAGTATAAAGCATTAAAGGACGGTCAAGAGATCTTTAAAGACATGCCTCGTTCTGGACGACCTCTTCAACTAATGAAAATATTAATAAACTAAAGGAAGTGAAGCACCAATTGAAAATTGTCAGGCAAGAGTTAGAGAGATGCTAAGAAAACTCGACATCACTCGCGGCTTCGTTCAAATGAACGATTGTGGCTTTTAATTCGCCAAAAATGCAATGAATGCCATCGATCACGCACCAGATTTGACTCCGTGTGACTTTCTCTTCTTCCCAAATTGAAATTTCCATTCGGTGGAACCCGTTTTCAGTCGGCAGAAGATATAAAACCAAAATATGCTGAAGGAGCTAAATTCCATCCTAAAAAGTGCTTATGAAAAGTGTTTCGACGACTGGAAATAGCAAAGCTGGTATAAATGTATCTGGTAGAGTTCTTTGAAGGCGACAGAATAAATAATGATGAATATTTAAATATTTTGCACTTAATTTACAATTTTCGGCTATTTTTACCACTCCATAAAGTGCGTGGGCTTTTTTTCGTCAAGTCTATTTGATTTCTGCTCTTAATTGTTATGACTTTGAGTCAAATAATAAAAGAAATTTTAATCATTTCGAAAGAGTTTAGATTATATAAATCTAAAGGACTAATAATAGAACTTGGGAAAAATCTACCGAAAAACATTCTATTACATATTACTTAATTCTGTTTGGAGCTCGTAATTTTTCAGCGGACCACAAAGCTGTAAAAAGTACCACATGAGGGCATTTCCCTGTCGGGAGAACAAAACAGCAAATTGCGAACGCAATTAAGTAAAAATAGTGTGAAATGCGTTGAAGCAGGCAAAACACGAGGAAAGTTAAGAGAAAATAAAAGAAACCTCGCATACACGCTTACAAAACGGAGGCCATAAGATGCTGTTCAAAAGTGAAAGCTGTGCAGAATTGTGTTAAGAGTAAGTCGCTGTGCCTTGAAAGATGAAGAATGCTGCCTACTCAGCAACCCACAATTAGTTGATGTACTATAATGTTAAAGTTGGCGCGATTTTCAGCTTCGTACACTTTGTTCTAAAGTTTCTTGAATGCGCAGTGCACTTCCGCAAGAACTTTTAATTTATGTGTGAGTGCGAGAGAGTGCATGAACAACTTAAGGCGTACTCGCACACTTAAGCAAATGATTTCGAAACATTCAATTTATAAGTACTGGAAGCTTACTTTTTTCATTGAATTTTTCCTAAATGCTCTTACAGCATGAGTTGTACAGCGAAGAAAAACATAATTGGAAATGTTGTATGAAGGTGAATATCACTATGCGTGTCAAGGTGAAAGCCGCAGGCCGACAATGCAGAAATCCTGAAAGGTGTTTCTAAAAGTATCGAAACATGGTTTCGCTGGTGTGACATTGAAACTAAGATCAATCGTCTCAGTGGAATCGTACTGACTCGCCAAAACCAAAAAACCAAAGAAGGCTCGACAAATACGTGCGAACGTAAATGTTATGCTTACTCTGTTCTGGGCAGATTGAGAGTTTCAATTATTTATAAATATAATTTTTATTTAAAATTGTTTAAATGCAACTTTAAGAAATTTTTTTTAATTTCGCAATAAAAATACTTTAACTTTGCGCACCTCAACAACTCACACATTCTTTCAATTACTCACTCTTATTCATTCATTTATGCTTCAGCAGCATTTACATAGAATTACAAACGCTTTATAATGAGAACTCTATCTTGCAATTGTTCGCTGCTACCGTAAGCTTTGGTCTGTTCGTTATTTCCTACGTTTTTGCTATGAAGACTGATGAGTGTTTAACTAGCAGGCAACTATGTACGAGTTCTTGTGAAGCAATCTTTATTAATTCGCAATATTTGTAATGAAAAGTTCGAACCTTGTTATTTATGTTTTAGTTTATTTGTCTGCAGAGAAGTAACTGACTTTTATTGAAGCGCTTATATTTATATATATTGCTCTTTTTAAGTGAGTTGCGTGTTGTGTTCTGGAGACTAAGTTAAGTGAAACTTAATATGACTAAATGGGTAATAATTTTTGTTCGCCTAACGAAAAGTACATTAGGTATACCAGAGCGTAAAATATCAGCTCAAATACCGTATTTGTGTAAAGTTTTATTTCGCTATCATCATTGACTCCTAATGTGTATATTATACAGAGAAGGCATCAGATGGAATTCAAAAAAGCGTTATATTCGAAGAAGGCGTGGTGTGAACCGATTTCACCCATATTTCGTACATGTCGTCAGGGTGTTAAGAAAATATTATATAACGAATTTCATTGAAATCGGTAGAGTAGTTCCTGAGATATGGTTTTTGGTCCATAAGAGGGCGACGCCACGCCCATTTTAAATTAAAAAAAAACCTGGGTGCAGCTTCCTTCTGCGATTTCTTTTTATGGGAGGTGGGCGTGGTTATTATCCGATTTTTTCCATTTTTGAACTGTATGTATAGCTATAGTAGTTTTCGAGATATATACAAAAAACTTAGTAGGGGGCGGGGCCACGCCCACTTTTCCCAAAAAAAGACGTCTAAATATGCACCTCCCTAATGGGACCCTTTGTGCCAAATTTCACTTTAATATCTTTATTTGTGGCTTAGTTATGACACTTTATAGGTTTTCGGTTTTCGCCATTTTGTGGGCGTAGCAGTGGGTCGATTTTGACCATATTCGAACTTAACCTTCTTATGCAGCCAAAAAATACGTGTACCAAGTTTCATCATGATATCTGAATTTTTACTCAAGTTACAGCTTGCACGGACGGACAGACGGACGGACGGACAGACAGACATCCGGATTTCAACTCTACTCGTAACCCTATATCTGACTCTTTTAGTTTTAGGACTTAGAAACAACCGCTATGTGAACAAAACTATAATACTCTCCTTAGCAACTTTGTTGCGAGTGTATAAATATACTATATGTAGAATTATTGAAATTTTAAGCCAGTTTTAATATTGTGAATGGTTTCATTGACGAAAGAAATTTCGTTTTTGTTTTTGTATTTTGCTTGCTTTATATTAATACTCCCAAATAAGAATCGAGTGTAAATGAAAACGTGCTTATACCCATGCTCATATAGTTGGTCATTTCCTCACACCAGAGCGAATTTTAAATCATTCAATTTGCGAGTATAAGCGTAACAAAACAAAACAATTGCTTCGAAATACTAACATGTAAACAAAGCCAAATGTTTGCACTATTACGAGCATTGACGAATCACGTCTTAGTTAAGGAGCAGGATACAATATTAACACTACAACTGGGATTACAAAATAATAAATTTTGAAATGGCAGATCTGTGCAGAAACAGTTGATATTGTCGACAGTGCATTCTCGTACAAATACAAACCATTAAATATTTTATATAATCTGATACATTCGTACATATGTATGAATGTATATATATGTAAGCAACATGACATTAGGAAAAATAACTGGATTCAAACTACTTGAGAACAAATGATTAGAAAGCGGAAATACGTATAAGTTGGTCATTTGTTTGCCAGTGCGTATTAGTGCCGGTGAAAATTGTTTAAATCGTAGAAGTGGCTTGCAATAGAATCAATATTACAGGAAATATCAATTTTGCGTAGAAAAGCTTTCTCCAGCAACTTAATAATATAGTTTGTATGTATAATGAAGAATATAAAACTGGAAAATATTAAATAATGAATAAAATTATGACAGCAAGTGTGGAGTTCGTTGCAAAAAATTTACGAATTCAAGTTTATCGAAATATCTTCGAAATCATCTAATCTTCGCGCGACTCACAAAATGCAATTGAATCTTCAAAGATTGACCATTTGATATGAATTCCGCAAACCAATTCAATTTTGTCACGAAGTCTGAAATAACCAGAAGGAAACGTTGGAGACCCTAAAATGTGTGTGCATATATATAATTCATCAACGTGACGAGCTGAGTCGATTTAGTCATGTCCATCTTTGTTGTACACGCCGATATGGGACCAATATATCATATAGTTATATTGAGGTCTTTTTACACTCTTGGATGCCATAACAAATCATCTGTGAGAGATGTCAGCCGAAGTTAACGTTTTTTCTAGTTGGCATTGCATTTCGTAGCATACAAAAAACCATCTAAAATCTTTTCAGAGATTCACATCATAAAATTGCTGAAGATAACTTTTTGATTGCAAATGTTGGTAGAACATATTTCGAAACCACCAACTCAAAAAAAATTACAGCAGCAATATGCATTTTGAAATTATGTTTGAATTTTTTGGAATAACAAAAATTTTATGATTTGTTATTGTTTATGTAATAAATGCGACATTTGCTCTTATTCTGCTGATTCAAACTCATTAAAAGTATGAAATTACGCTCCTTTTCTTCATGTGCGGCGTTTTGAACTTTATTTGCTTAATTTGGACCCTGCTTAAGCTTCATGCCCCTTAATAAAAAAAATTGTTTGATGTCATTACGAGGCAATAATAAATTAATGTTTGTGCAGCAGAGGAATAGTGAAAAGAAACCATGAAGTGCAGAGAGCTTAAAAAATGAAAGTAAAGCAACAAATAAATGAATGTGTATTTTTCTTATACTCGCAAAGAAAATGTTCGTATGTATATAAACAGTTTGGAAGAAAAAAGTAAAAAATATGCAAAGCGTCGAGCCACAGCTGTCACGTCAATCAACAGATGACGACCCGACGGTTCTCCACGCAGAGGTAAGTACGTAAAGTCGCGCTTTATCGCAAAGTCAACCGATTGGTACATGCGTCTTCAGCTCATAAATAATTGATGCTGCATATGTTGCAGATGTAGCATGTTGCAAGATGCAGGTGGGAATATGACATTCCAAGAGCAGACGGAAAGAAAGCAATAGTTTATTTTTCATATTCCAGAAGTGTGGTGTGAATGTGGTGTGAATGTGGTACAGTACGGCAAAGTCAGCGACACCTTAGCAGAGAGTTACAAGGCACTTTCTGCAACAAAAACGTTTATAGTGATGTATTTATTTATCCTTTTTAAGATATTTCGAGCAGGTGTTTTCCGACACTTTTGTTGCAGCAAGAGAGAAATATAAGCTTATACTTGTACCATAAGAAGGTTAACTTAGTTCATAGTATTTCCATAAAAAAATTGCTATATGAGCTATTTTAAAAAATTAACTTTTTTCCTGTAACCTAGCTGTGCGTAAAACATTTTAAGCTAGATCTCAAACAAAATCAAGATAGAAGGGCAAGTTTTCACTTATTGTACATACATTTACAAGCTTGTGCTTTTCTCGAACAAGCCAATGCGCTCAATATAATTTTGGAAAACGTGGGTGGGATCCGAAATTAAATAATGGCTTGTGATCGTACTTTTACAAATCAAATACAACATGTGTGTATACAAATTAATTATTTCCATAATATTTTTCTCATATACAAGTCAGTATGAAATTGATATTTATACTGCATTAGCTGAAAGTTTTTCTTATTTATGCATGAATCTCTTGAAAACCGGAAAAGCGTCTGTCAATATTTAGCGTGACAATTTGTTTTATGCTCCTCCTGCCACAAAGTCGCAGTAAAACTGTCACGTGCGTCAAAAGAAGTTCTCTTCTCCTGAAAATATTTTAAAAGTGTTTCACTAACTTAGTTCTGCGAGTTTAGCCATACGATTTAACTATGAAGGCTATGAGAGACACAACTTTGAGGAAGGCAAGGAAGTTGCATCAAAGACAAGCTACATTGCAGTGTTGCAACATTGGTGGTGTGTCCATAGAGTTATGCAAATGTCAATGGACAATGGCAGTACAGTCTTCAAATGTAACACCTTAAGTTTCGCAATGCACAATTTTTCTTTTGTTCGCTTTGCAAGTTTCTATTTAACTGCCTAAGTTAAATATTTTCCTTTAGACATCATATAACAAACACCAGTGCGTATGGCTCATGCTCACGTTTGCTAATCCTAAGGTTTACAGAGGCGGACCAACTTTATAAGTATAAATATATGTATATTATATAGCTCAGTAAAGACAGTACAGAGAGTAATAAATACTCACAAAAGTAGAATGCGTCAGCTATTAAAATGCATAATTTAATCGTAAGGAATAAAGTAACAGTAATTAATCTGAGTGTAATGTCCTGAACCACTAAGAATGAATTATTAGGATTTAAAACTATAAATTCTCACCTACCTACAATTGGAGTGTTTTATGATAAAAGCTAAGAAAGCGCTATCTTCGCCTACACTGAAGCCTTTCAGAGGTCCATTTTTAAAGGGTCATATTTTTCTTGATTTTGATCGTTTAGTTTACATGTGATTTGTACGCTATAGTGATCCGAACTAAACAATACTTTTAGAGATTCTAAAAATACTTCGGTTAATAATCCATACTGAATTTCTTGGGTATACTTTGCTTAGTAAAAAAAAATTTTGTAAGGACTTGACGGAGAGACGGCATAAATTTCAAAAATAAATTAAAAATTTAAAAATTATGCACAAAGACTTACTATTTGTTCCAATCCAATGGACCGATAAATTTAATACTTTCCGATTACAAAGTGCTGCAATTTTGTAACTCGAAATTTTTTCTGTTCGGTTTTTGTACTGTCTACCGATTATGCTTTACATTGTAAATATATCCTAAGTGGATAAAGTGCTCGCTCAGCGCAGCCAAAAACTATGTTCTCAACTCTTTTATGAAAATTGTTAAAAAGAAAAACTATAACAACAATAGCGAAACAATATTTGTAAGCAACATGGGGAGACTTTTTGTAAACTTCCTTACTGCAATGCCAATAAAATGCAATTTCACTCAACTGGAAGCAGCAAGGAGTATGTGATAAATTTATGAAAACAATTGAAGAAGTAAAATTTCGTCGAAATTGAAAAAAAAAGCACAAAATATACAAAATACTTCAAACAGCTTCGGGAGTGATGTTGAAGCCAAATTTTGACAATTCCAATTTTGTTATTGCACTTTCTTTTGTTTGTGTGCAATCCACAAAAAGTACAACTGAAGCATGGAAAAAATACTTATTTTTAAGCATGCTTCTTTGTAATGTGTATAATATTGTAAGAACAATAAATTTAACAATCATTTATGCTGATTATGTCAAGGACTTTACAAAAATTATAGTATTTTCATCCAAACTCATGATGGATTTATTATTTGTATCCTTCTGCCGCTGGTTTATTGCTGACTACAATATTTGCTGGCATTTATACAAATAAGTTTTAAGCCGTTTTACCAACTATTTTTTCATAGTTGTAAAGTTGAAGCGTTCAGACATATTTTATGGCGTAAAAGGGAGTTTGCGCAACTCGTCTGCGAATGCGATATAAAATAACACGGATATAAATTCACTTATGCAACACAAATGAGTATCAATATTATAAATATTTAAAATACTCTGTGTGCTGGTTAATCGAAAGTGCTTCTGCCTAGGCGTTTGGTGGGGCGTATGAGTTTCGGAGGAAGATCTAAAATACAATATCTCTTTAACACCAAGAAAAAATATATATACTTTCACTTGCTGTAAAAAATGCATCTCAAAATAAAGTACAAAATTTCAATTATAGAATTAATTGAGAAAATACTTATACGGATAGTATATACATAAATTTATTTCGAATAATTTTAAATAACATGGTTTTTATTCATTTCAATTGTTCACATATGTATAGCATAAGTAAAGAAATAATTACAATCTCAATTTTCATAAATTAAAATATGACTTTTAAAATTCCTTTAATACTGAATATTTTAATATATTTTTAAAGAATGTTATAAAAATCAGTTGAAATTTTATCACTATTTTAATTAGTTTAAGTAGTAAGGGTAAATATCCTATATCTTATTTAAAATTCATACAGAAATTGCAGAAGAATATATCTGTATAAATTAACACATACAATTTTAAGCGAACTAGAGTTCAGCTGCCGCATTTTGAATTTAAGCAATTGTCATATTGCCCTATTGGCATCTCTAGAGCAGGCATCAAACCTAACCTAACTTGACATTGGTCATATATTCAACTCACATGTTCAATGCCTTGTACAGAAGAAAATATAAAAATAAATGTCGAAACAAATAAAATTCTAAAATACGTAAGTTACTAAGTACGTAGCCAAAAGAATAAGATTTTAAACTATCCGAAGACCGTAGATGCAAACAAACAGTACTTATGCAAATATTTTGAAAGCTACATGCAACAGTAAAGTCAACATCCCTTCACTAAGAGCCACACAATGATTGTATAAACTCAAAAAATAAATAAATAAATGTACTTGTATGTTCGGTAATAAGGTTATAATTCTAGTAAATTTAAGAAATATTAATTAAAATTCAATATTACTATAAAACAAGTTTTGAATTAACTACATACTATTTTAAATTTAATTAAACATTCGGTTAAATTAGTTGCAACATAATTAATTAGATAAAATATGCAGTTTGAAGCAGGCATAGATTATGAAAGCAATTTGTTAAAGTTGATTTCTAATTATAATCAAAATCAAATGTATTTAAGTAGTTATTATTGTATATAACTAATTGCTATTATCTCACGTAATAGACTTTAATTAGCGCTAGGAACCTGAAATTATTGCTATTGTTTAACATTACTTTCGTAATTTTTCGTTATTAATTCATAATTTGTTCAGTATTACAAAGACATGAAAACGAATGAAGCAATAGCTGCTACCATTACTTAGCTACGAAAAAGAAATATTTAAATAATCCCGTTGTTGCTAACAAAAACTGGTATATATAGTTTTTCATAATTAAGAGCTTTTCAAAAAAATAACATTATATATACTTTCAGGCTTTCAACTTTTACCAAAACAAAGTTGCATAAACTGTCCAATGAGATGAGCTTTTTGTATCTGAGCGTTCTCTCTCATCTGAAGAAGCACACTGACTTATTACTATTTCATTTAATTTCGTTCTGGCAACTTGCAATATAAAATTGGCACATTGCAAGGTGGTACGTGCTGTGGCTAGTATTTTAAATATCTGTTTCAGAAAACACACACTTAGCGTATGCTGACATCATCATACGAGTAGCTTCAACTCTAATAATAGGTCACACAAACAGCCAAATATCAGCAATGTGTCACAAGGGTATAATAAACAAAGTATGCCACTTTTGTTGCACGACACTACCATAGCTTGCTAATAGATGTTTTGGATGCTTGCAGGAATTCCTTAAATAAATACAATAATTTTTTGTTTAGTTTAAAGAAATGCTTCCAATTATATAAACCAAATTTTTTGCACAATTTTCACTTTTTGGGTCATCTTTTGGAAACGGAAATCATTATCAGTGATAGTTTGTTTCTTTCTACGGAAAGATTATTTAATTGAAAAGTATTGAAAAGCAATACATATTGCAGTGAAATGAAGTGTTTAACTTAACAGTATTGCAAGAATGCCCAGCACGTGGGCGATGTCGCCTTCTGGACATGAACATGTTGCCATTAATGTCATCAAGCATAATATAGCATTCCTTTAGAGAACGGCACACATATTCTAAAAATAAAGTATGAAAAGGGAAAGCAGATTTAATGCATTGTATGCACATAATTAGTTCAGATATACTGTAAGTATTCATAACCATGCTCTTACTATCTATAGATTCTCTGGTGACAAACAAGGAAACTATTTGAAATACTCCAGGTATTTCTTTTGTCATTTGTGCTGCGCAAAAGCAAAGTGTCAAACAAGAGACGACGTACACTGCTGTTATTCCCGCCATTTGCACGGAATTGCGAAGCACACGTACAGGACTATTCAGTTCATAACAGCAAAGACAAAACTAGGAGCTGAGCCGGACTCATGAGAGATGTCGAGCTCTTTTGCCATTTCTCTAAAACTTGCATGACGGTTTTAGGGTATCATATTCTTCACCTTTTTAATATTTTCATAAGTTAGAGAGGTCGAAGGTCGTCCAGAACACGGCATGTTTACACAGTCTCTCGACCATTTTTCAAAGCTTTGTACCACTCATAGGTGAATTAATAACTTTCAGTTACAATTAACCCCACAATAATGACAAAACTGTGTGTAATGCAAGAAGTATTTCTCTACTACAGAACAAAAAGATCAATATAAGTTTTTTTTGGTCTAGAGATTTGACCATCATTGAAGCAATGCTTACACCTACCCATACGAATTAAAACTAACATATGGATTGTTTTATAATGGTTACCTACATAAATAAAACAACCCTTTTTTTACAATTCTGAATGAATTTTTACATAAATCATAATTCGTTCGAATTGGTTTAGCACAAATACGAAATCTTTTTTGTTGTTGTATTCTAGTTAATTTTAAATACTATGATTATGAATATACTATTGTTTTCCATTTGTACAATTACATTGGGTATAATTAAAGGCAACATTTTACGGGTATAAACTAATTTCTAATGCAAATAGCGGTAAATTAAAAACACAAATATGTCTATACACACACATTAAAGTAGTTTTCTATGATCGATTTTACATATCAGCTTACGGCAATCAGATTCGTGTACTTGTGTGTAATAACATATGTTTACTTATTAATAACATTAATGAAGGGGAAAATAATTATTCCTGTAGGTAGTTGCATAAAGACAACAAGTAAACATAGGCTTCCAATGAAAACGGTTAGTACTTTGATGGGGGGACTGCTTGGGAACACCGGGCGTTATTGGCTCCCAACAGCTTTTTGTTATCATTTTCTTTTTTGTTTATGTTGGTTTCTTTTTTTTACAAATAAATTTAAATAATTTTATGAATATATTATATATTTTTTTGCGGCAACATTGTTAAATATTTTCTAATTACAAAAGGTAATTAAATCATGCCTTTTTATATACAAATAATAATTATTTGTTAATGCCAATACATATGTATTTTTCAATATATGTCTAAAAAGTCGGTCCTGTATGTGTTCAAATTTTGAGATATTCAATTAAAATGTGTCTCAATATATTATTTCTGCAAGTTCACTCCGTAATGTGTAATTATAAAGAATATACTAGGTCACATAGAATGTACATAGTTGTCATTGCTGTTGTACTTAAGGAAATTTCATATATAGCTGCAAATATGAGTGCATATCACAAATTAACAAAATTAGAATTATTTAAGTCATTGTACAAAAGCGTATATCCTCGAACCAGTTGTTAATATCAATTTCCGGAGTAGCCTTCAATGGGCGGAGCGATCCACGTTTAATATCTTCAATTGCTTCAAAACGATTTCCCCGGAGAGGTCGTGTAAGTTTACTACTGAATAACCAGAGGTCAGACGGAGCTTAATCAGACGCAAACGTTGAATGCGACAGATATTGGTTGAATTTGCTTTATTCTATTAGCGTGTTGATCATCAGTCGATGTTGATAGCTGTCCTGGGCGTGGCTCGTTGTCAACACGTTCTCGACCCTCTTTTAGTAATTTGTACCAATCAAAATCACTTGCTCGGGACAAACAGTTATCACCTACGGTGTTTTACAACATTCGGCATCAGATATTTTTGAAATTTATTGGAATCGTAAAATCGCCGTATGCACTTTATTTATTTTACAAAGTGTATGCTAAACACAAATGAATATTTTGATGTGAACTTTGGCAGAGATTTCACTGACAGTTATACCAACCTAGAAAGAAAATAAATAAGATTTCGTGCGAATTTTAAATTAAAAGGTCTTACTACTTTTTGTCACTGTAGTATACCAATATATATAGCAAGAATAGATAAAAGTCGAAATAAATCAGAAAATCTAAGATGAAACAAGAAAAGAGAAGCTCAACTGCATGTGCTCTTATAAAATAAATTTCCACTTTGTATTTTCTTCAAAAATGTATGAATTTTTATATATAGTATATTTGAAATAAACGGCCATTAGCACTTGAATGGCGGTCAACTGCCTCTTGGTAGAATTTGCAATAAGCGATGCGCATAATTTATAAATTTATATAAATTCCTTGGCCTGCGAATCGAGGCTTAAGTAGTGAGTCTGAGAAACACTATAATGGTAATTATGGGATGAAGGAAAAAGCTGCCAAAGTGCATAATGGAAAAAGCGAAGGAAAGGACAGAGTGGTATAATTCAAAGGAAGAGCATTGCAGCGCTGAAACCTTGACACAACCACCACTTCAGGATTTAGTAAATAAAGGATGCAATTAATAGCACAGCTGCATGTGACACTCTTTATAAAAACAGAAAGCCATAATTCAATTTACAAGTCGTCAACGGTTGCTAAAGAACGTCGTGGTTTTAATACTGGCTGGCTAATAGAGTATAATGGAAAAATGTATGTAACACTAATTTTTCGGTTCATTTTCGATAATTATTGCATACAGTGTAAAAACCAGTAATATTTCAGCAAATTATGGTACATCTTACCGAATAAAGGTTGTCACGGAGTCTAAAATCTGTCGACAGGATATATTTATAATATGTTAGATTTTGCAAACTGTTTTCATAATCTCACTTTGCTTAAATTTTTTCTTTACTATATCTAATAATAAGAAGACAATCAACCATTTTATATTAAAATGTGGCTAAGTGCTTAATAATGTTTTAGCTTTAATTAAAATGGAATGTTGCACTCATCTCTTTTTATATAATATAAAATAATACACCAAATATTCGTCACTATTCCACATATTCAATGATATATATTTCACGCTATTCATTTCCACTAGAGCCAAAGTTAAACAAGGAAACCCTTGCACGTACCTTTTAATTATAACCCTGAACTCTCGTCAGACAAATCCGTTTAATTAAAATCATAGTCTCACTTGGACAGTTGTAAAACCGAGTAACAAAAGAAATATAGCGCAGAAGCGCATCTCCATTTCAAAAACAACACAGACAAAAAGGCACCAAAGCACTAATGCTTAGAATTGCAAATGCCTTTGAAGCTATGAATACGTCTGCTGGTTGTTGAAATTTTTTGTGCGATTGCGGTCTGCTTGTATAATCGGTGTTAGTGTGATTTTTGCTTCTGTTTGTTAGTGTTAGCACTGTGGTGGTGGTTGCTGGAATTTCAGTCAAGTAAAATTTAAGCCCCCACTTGATTTTATGTGCAACATTTCATACTTTGTGGAATGTTATTGCGCTATCCTGCAAGGGACTACGTACTCACATATAGTATATACTTGTGTGTAAGTAAACGATAGCCTCCGCATAGAAACCTTACCCTAACTGTAAATAAAATTGAATCTTTGCACTTTGCAATTACATTATCTCCTAAATTATAAAAATAATTAACGTTTTTGATTATTTAAGAATTCGATATGCTTTTTCCGTTCTGACTCCAAAAATCCATTATTATCAAAACAATATCGCTCGCCCTCACAAGAAGGCATAACAATAACAATCGTAAAGAAAACAAAACGCTTAACGTTCTGCTGGAATTTGCTGTCACAGCTAAAATTGTAATTAACTCTTTGTTCTGGATCCAATCAAGCTGATGCTTACACTTCAGCTTTAACTTTAAGTTAATAAAACCAAAATGTTTATATATTAGTATTTCTGAAATAAAGAATTGATATGTATCTTGCAATCCACTAGAACCACACGTGTTCTCATTTCATCCGCGCGTTCGCGGATATAAAATATATATTTTTTTAAAATTCCCTCGTTGCGGGAATTAATTTGTATGCTTTAAAGGGTTCCCCATGAGGGCCTGTATTGCGCATGGTTGTTTGGATTTTTTTATGCAAATTTCACTTCCAATTGAAGTTCAGTGACAATATTAAATGGTAGTCGCTGGTCGCCACCCGTATTCCCACTATGTGTACAAAAATCGCCTATACAGGTACTGTCTAAAAAAAAAACCTAACCAGAATTACTGAAATGATAAATCGCCTTATTTTAAGTAAGACCAATATTAACACGGCCAAAATGAAATACCCTCTTATACTTACAACATCGGAAACCTTTCCAGACAGTTAACAAAAAGAAAGCGAAAATTTTTATGGAAATACTTGTTGTACGGATACTTCACAACAACTTCACACATATATTTGAAATGTTTTTTGTTTTATTACAGTTTCTATATAGTAAGACATTGCAGAAACTATGGGCAAATGTTTTCAGGCAAATTGAGAAGAAAAGGTGACTGAACTGGGAGACTACGTAACGTATATCAACGGAATTAAGCACAAAAAGGGTAAATAACTGGGTGAGCATAAAAGTTATGAGCTCAAAGGATCATACGCACTTGCCACATGCATTTGCATACCTTATTTAAACAGGTAACCATATGAATATATGTGTGTCTGAACGTGCACTTCTATATAAGAGGGAAGTCACTTTTATGCAGACGCAGCGGCTGAAAAGTAGTAAAACCTTATAAATGTAAACTTACTTTAAATTTCACAAATCCAAGTTGCTTGCTAGTTAGATACTCAACACTTTGAGTAACAAACAAATAGAAAACCACAAACTGACTCAAACTTCGCGAGTTTATTGAAGAGCAAACATATTCTAGTTCTCATTATAAAATGTTTGAAGTTTCATTTAAACTCCGCTGAAATGCGAATAAGTTGAAAGCAAATGTGTTGCTGAGCGATGAAGAATATGTTCGAATTTTTAAGTTAAAAATTTTTAATTTTAAAATTAAAAAGTTTTGCACCAAATTCGTTTGAACTATTTCAATTTAAAGTTTGTATTATAAAATTAAAAGTTAGGCTCTCATTTCGCTGTGGATTTTTGTCGCTAAGAGGGCAAAAAAGTATAGTAGGGAAGAGAGTCAGAGTAAACACGCTCTAATTTTTATTACTCTTATTATTGCGTACATTTATAGTTTGCAGCATGCAAAAGGCCAAAACTTTCCGATTCAGTTTAAAAATTTACATCAACCCATTTTGTATTTAATAATATATAAACTATGAAAAAAATGTTAAACTTCGGTTGCATCGAAACTATAATATCCTTCAAAAATGCAAACGATGTCTAAAGAACAAATTCCGTTTTCATTAAAAAACAAACTCGAAAGCATCTTCTTTTGGAAAGTTATAGAATAATCGCGGATTAGTAGAGCCCAACCTGTCTCCGGAAATGGTCCATAACTCAACCTTACATATGCCTTTTCACTTTTATCTACAATTAGTTCACTAACGTGCAGATACGTACCTTCAAGCTTATTTATGTCGCGGAAATATTTTAAAAACTTTCGCTCTCGCCTTGTGACAGGCGAAAAACTTTTAGACTAAGAACTTTCACGGCAAGCTTCAAGCGCATGTGGTGATAAAACTTGATGACATGAGTAAAAAATATTCACAATGCGTATGTGCAAGGCCCTAGTTAATTATGTGCAGGTGGATGTGTGGTTGCTCCCGATTACCATTTACTGCCACCGTGGTGGTAATCGGAATTATTTTCTCAGACAAGTAATTTACATTCATTAGTTTGACAGCACTGCTAATTGCTTTCAGGGCAAATTGTGGTTGACAGTTTCGTAGCTGTGCACAAAAGGTGGAATTTTATTGAATTTTTTTATTTTATTTTATATTACTATAAAATATGCACTTTACATACGTTACTACTAAAATTCTTTATCTGAAAATTGAAAGCAATCCTACTATTGCTCAGCCTTCGCAAATATAATTGCATGATTAATCCATATTCGGTGCAAAATCCCGACGTA
Source organism: Bactrocera tryoni (assembly GCF_016617805.1). NCBI lineage: Eukaryota > Metazoa > Arthropoda > Insecta > Diptera > Tephritidae > Bactrocera > Bactrocera tryoni. Next base: position 69,537,015 of record NC_052499.1, read on the forward strand.
ACATTGCATTTTACATTAATCGTCTAATTATTGCTTTTTAAGTGAATGCTTCAGGCACTGAGTAAAAAATATGCATCGCGTTATGTCGCAGCTGTCACGTCACTTAACGGGTGAAGAATCAAGTGAGTTTCGGGTGGAAGTATGTAAGTACGTTGGGTAGCGCTTAGCCGAAAAGTCAGTCAACCGGCGCGTGCATTTTGAGTGCTTAAATAATTGATGCTTCCATCCACTTCACATGTTGCATGCACCAATACGACACTCTAAGAGCCGACGGATAGCACGAGATGTGCCTATGTGCGAAAGTGTGCATTGAAGATATTTTGCGTGTCGGTTTGAAATCTCCGACAGTGAAGTGTAAAATGAGGTAAAGAATATAAAGTTGAAAGCAACATTGAAGACAATCCGAACTTTTTCAAATTATTACAACATATCATTGTTGAACGTTTTTAAAATATTTCGTACATACGATTTTCATCACACGCTATTACATTGGATTTTATTTTATTTATATTGTTTTACACAAAGCATTTATTACTTATAGTGGTTTTGAATATTTTCCAAATTTAAATAATAATTCTCAAAGGCACAAAGTTCAGCAGGACTATGTAACTAAATCAAGGCTCGCGCAAAACCTGTGCTAAATCAGGTGCCGCAGCCTCCATTTAATCAAACCAGGAGTTTGCAAAACAACTTGGTTTTTGATATTCTAAAGTCAAAGGTACAACAAAAAATCACGTGCCAGAAAGCAAGTGCTTACTTTTGAATGCTTTAAAAAAATCGGATCTACTTATTCTGCCCGTTTAGGCACTAAAGCGCTTTAACATGTCGTGACGTAAAAGTTTTCGCTGCATTGCAGTGTCGCCACGTTGCAGGCTTGGTTTGCAACTGCCAATGGCGAATTGCAAACACTGAGCCTCAAACTGTTTGCTGAAAGGATAAAAGTCAGGTCAGCATTACAGCGCTAAATTGAAACAGCTCAAGTTTTGCAACGCGAAATTTTCTACTGACTCGTTTTACATGTTTGCATGTGGTTGTATATCATTTTGCACATGCATACTCTTTTCCTCTTGGATAGCGGAAACTTTATTGCTAAAGAGCTAGCAAACACCTGCGCGTGTCGCTCGTGTTAGCCAATTCTGAAGCTCAAACACATGCCAGATAAACATCTATAAAAAATTGTTAAAAGGTTAGCAAACTGAAACTTAGGACTAATAATGGCATGTTAAAAAGTTTCAAGTATTCACCAGCTGACCGTTTTAAAAGTTATCCGGAGTATTCCAACCATCACACTTTAAAATAACTAAAATAAATGTTTGGTGCAATTACTGCTTTATCCTTTCTTTAAACAAACACAAATCAATTTGAAAATGTCATACTCTCCGCTCTAAATGAAAGTTTTAAAATACAATATGGCGCCCTATATAAGTTCTTAGGTTTTATGGAGAAATTTTACTTTTAAAAAAATATTTTTATGAAAAAAAATCATCAAGCCCTTCTTGGTGTTCGATTAGCACTTTCTCAAAGTTTAACCTGAGCCCAGCATATTGATAAAGTCCAATATTGTGCTAGGAAGTGAGGCGATGTGATCCCTACTTGGAAACATGGATCCAAGGGCCTTTATCCGGCGTCTTCAGTCTATTATAGTCTCAAATGGCAGGTGTTCTGGAGTTTCCCTGCCGGCAATTCGCACAAGAAGCTAGGCCCATGTTGCATAAGTGCTTCTTCAGCTTGCAGTGGCCAGTGATCACTTTGGTCATATATAATTTAATCTAAATGCGAATAGATTCAAAGGGCATTAAACAAGTGACTCAATCAATGCAATTGTGTCAATTTTTTCATATTCATCTTATTAGAAACGCACAGTCTTTTATATGGTACTTTACACATATTTCTAGTGGTGAATGGCTTCAAGCAAATTATAAATTCAAGCTGAGCAAAAAAGGGTATCTACTAAAAGCAAATTCATATTTCTAGTAAACTGACTACAAAACGAACTTTGGGAAAAAACAGAAAAAAGCATACTATTATTATAGCAATTGTTCACATTACAGTTTAAAGATCATAGTTTGCACAGTAAACTATTGAAGAATATCAAAAACATTGGCTATAAGTGAAACGAAGGGAAAACAAATGAGTGTATAGGCTTAAAAAGGTAGAAGATAAGCAGATATGAAGGTAGACCGAAAGAATGGGCTATTATAAAGACATATTATTGTGTGAAGCATTGTTGGCTTAAGAAACGCCGTCTTGGTGATTTCGTCTGTAGCGTTCATTTAACGTCAGATGTTAATGAACATAATGAAAGTAAAGAAAAACTACTGAAGATGAAATGAAGAGTGTATGACGCCCAAGCGTTTAAGTGTTATTTAAGATAGACAAAAACTAAAATCCATGAGCCATATGTGAGATTTGTAAAATTTTTGGAATTACATCCGATGCAGAAAAAATAAAATTAAATTTAACTATTAAACTCTGGCATTCTTACTTCTTTAAATCTAGACACAACTTGGTTTTTACTAAAGGCATGTGCTTAACAATGCACAAGAGGCTTGAATTGGTAAGTAATACAAAATTTCTTTCCGCTATAGCATTTCTTTAAAATGAGCATTACAGCAGTAAATACCAAATAAAAATTACTAGCTTAATTCAAACTCAGAAAACGAGTTACAATCAGAGAATTTAACAGCCATCAAACATTTGAGTTTCCCTTCCGGCCGTCTGCTAAACAAATAAATCTGAAACATGCACAGTTAAAGATAAATGTCACGTATACGCAACGTATGCCGACCACGTAACTTGCTCCCGCAAGGATAATTGTAGGCAGAGACCGCGAAGAAATGAGCTTCTCTTATGGCAGGTATGTGTATAATTATGTGTAGCTGTATGTAAGTACTTAGTTAAGTGTTTATGTTTAAATAAAGTTTTACTTGGCTGACTTTGCTCAGCACAAACAATAATTAGGAAGCAAATAAACATATACGGATATTTGCATAAAATGCTTCCGCACCATGCATTTGCGTGTACTTGTACTCACATATACATACATAAAAAAAACTCATTGGTGCCTCTAGTATCGTTTTTTTCTCTTCTTTAGTTTAACAACTACTTAGCTGTTTGAGTTTCCACACGAAGGAGAAACTTTTCGGCAAGTTAAATTAGTGATGACTTCAAGCCTTTTTGGCTTATTTGAAGGAAATAAGAAAGAGTCAGTTTATTTCTGCGAGCGTGTATTTTTTAGACAAATCTTTGCGTGCAATAATTCTGCCGTGCTTGCAGGGAAGGGCCTAACATGAACCGGCGAATTCGTAAGAGGGCAACTGAAGGAACCTGGTTTTATTGAGACGTTAACCTCACGCTATTGTCACTTAATTAGTTGTAAAGCTTACTTTTATTAAAAAAAATTTGCATAAACATGACAGCACGTAGAAAAAAATAGTTTTGCTTGCACAGTGGATGTCTCAATTTAGTACTTTTACCTAAAATCTCACACATATTAATTATCTTGGCATTGTCCCTATATTTGCTAAAAAAATAAGGTGAAAAGTATTTCGCTTAATGTAATCGCTCGATTTGCAGCATGACTGATACAGCGCAAGCATGTTTTATTGCCGCGTGCTGGAACCACAGAAATAATTCAATTTTAGCCACGCTCACGATTGTGAGCTTAAACGACTGGGAAGCTGCAAAAAAAACTGCCAGAAATGTTGCTGTATGTACAGGAAATGAGTTTAGCAACCATTTCTGTGTTTGGTAATATGACGCTCCCGCATTCAAACTAACCATGAAGCAAGTTCAGACACGTTTCTGATTTTGCCCTTTGCTGAAGCTTTTAGTGCTCTTTAGCGTCGCTCTAGTTGATTTGCTGCGGCAAGCGCTTACTCAATTTTGGCTTCAGTTAATAACACCATAGGACCGCAATCTGACTGTAGGTAATAATGCGATGAGGAATACGTCCTTCAAGGCCAAATTTTATTTATACTCCTGGGTGCTGACAAGCCGTCGCGCTACTATCTTTTTTGCTACTGCATTTAATAAAAAGTTTTAGCGAGATTTCGAACATACAAAGTTGCTCATTATTTGACTGAGTTAAGAATTTCCCTTTAAATTTCAACTTTCCCGTAGTAAACCTCATAACTTGGTGATTAAATTAAGCAGTCTAAGTGTTTGTTTTGCGGCTTTTAAAAGAAAAAAAAAACAAGATTTTTTGTTATATGCATTTATAAGTTTCATCGTGGGTAAAAGAATCCTTTAAGATATTGTATACGAATTATAGTTTGATAAGGAAGCAGGAAGGAAGTAACGCAACACACTCCTTAAACTGTTCAGTATATATCATCCAAATCAAAGTGTAACAATTTGATGAGCAAAATGAAAACCAATGCAGAAATACATGAGATCGTATATAATATGAAGAATTGTTAGCGCAAGCTTATATTACTGCTCCGCTGTTTTTAGCTTTTTAAACGAAAAATCGCATAATTTCACAATGTGAGGTGACACTATGACCTAAGGTGTACTGTGCCCTCTCCTCTGTCACACAGACTCACAAAGGCCCTCTGATTCCAGGATCTTACTCGAAACTACTTCGGCTGACGACAAATTGCTCCCGCTGCGTGCTAGTAATTGAAACCTTATCGCTCATAGAATTACAACAATATTCCTTTCAGATGCGTCACTTGCGTCGCCATTATGAACTCTCAGCTTGACACATGCTAATAATAATGATAATTTGTTTCTGTATACATTATGAATTTGTGTAAGTGAGTTAAAGAATGGCACCAATAAAGCAAGCTGAACGTAGCATATCTCCGAATAGTTGGCGTTGCAATACTAATTTAAACTAGCAATACAAAATAGGATCGTATCTCACATAAAAATCAATGGCGGTTCATTGTAATAATTTGAAAAAACCTATTCACACACCTATTTTACTTTTCCGATCATACTTTGTAACTATGAAAGTACACTGACTCAGCATTAGTGCACTGTGGCACGCACTATGTGCAACTTGCAGATTGAACTTGGGTCATTCGTAATTAAGTGGACACAATGGTACATTGTACGTGTTGTGTCACAAGCTATTAAAAGCCACACACTAACCATGTTCTGACTTATATTAGCTAGAGTTCAAACAGGCAAGGCTCACGGAGAAACTAAATATTTGGTAAGGTGCCACAAGTATAGTATAAAACCAAAATGTCAACTTGTTTAAGAATAGTCATGCTACAACTAAACATATTTCTCCACTGTTTTTGCAACATAAACGACGCTTTCCACTGGAACTTGTGATATTAAGTTACTATTTTGTATTTGGTATGAAAAATAAAAACAATACATTTTTATTCTTAACTATTTAATTTATGTAAATATGTGCAGAACTCATTTGCAAACAACAAAAATGTGTCAACAATTGCGTATTTGTTGGTAAATTATATAGTAGTGACATTTTTATTAGCCTCAAAGTCCCACTTGCAAATAATTTGAATACTTAAAGCAAAAGTAATTCCCTTAAAGCTTCAGTAGAATCTCTACCTCAACAATTCTGCCCACAACAGCCGGAGGTAGCAGGGATGGGCGTTGCTCAATGTGTAATTTAACCTGTTGATAGTTAACACTTTATGACCCAACCCTCAACCTTTCGTTAACACCTGACAAATTGCCAATTTCATTTACATGAAATTAGTATAAGTGTGTGTACTTTATAAGCGAATATTTACTTTGGACATTTACCGTTCTCAAAGTTATGTAGTAGTATATGAAATAACTACTTTGTGACCTGTGGCAAATTGTCAAATTGCCAATAAATGCTTGCTAATGCCTACAAAACAGTGTAAGTCTATTTCTATGTGATCCAGTAAATAGTTAGCCACAATGTTTAGCAAGCAAATTTTACTTGTACACTGTGAAAAATTAGTGTGAAAATGCTTTAACTACTTATTTAATTTAATTTTCTGTTGAGGTTTCCTGCAAATAGTGATATTGGGGAACCAAAAAATACAAATTATATCCATGTGATTATATACTATTTTTACGGGTAGTCATTATCCGCAATATGTGGGCTGAAAGTTCACGCAATGTGAAACAAAAACGGAAGCATTGCAATGAGCGATTATACACACCTACTTATTTCCATAGTCAGCATTATTTGCAGCCGGCACTTCTTATTGTATGCTAGCTGAACATTCCACTGGCTTATTATTTATAATTATTATTTTATTGCGGCAACCGGTTGGTGAAATCGGAAAGGCTGAATACTTCGTGAATAACATTGAGTTAAAATTATGTAAATGTGTATTTTATTGAAAAGGCGTGACTTGAATTAACGCATAGAAGGCAGAGGTGAATGCCATTTAAGGGAGAAACTCTGCAAGCGAAAAACCTCGAATAACTGAGCACACGTAAGTCCAAAAAATACTTATTTATTGCGAAGTCGTTTCATATAAGAATTATACATAATAACTCTTTACATAATATAATAATGTTATACGGATATATACATATATATACTCGTATATAATTTAATATTGTTTTTCCACTACAACTGCACGCCTCAGTTCAAAATAATGGAAGAACGAATACAGCTCTCCTCTAAGGTGAGATAACTTCACAGCCGCAACTGAAGTAACTGGGAGTAATACTGGATTCCACATTAATATCTAAATAACACCTGGTGTATACTTCCGGTAAAGCAAACAAAATTTATAATGGTCTATCGAGAAAGTTCCGTAATATGGCAGCAGCACCAATATGGATATATGCTAAACAAATAATTGCATAGGTTTTCTGCAATCGAGTAATAAGTGCTTTCCGGTCTATATTCACCGCCGCTGCTGAAGTATTAGCCAGTATGCCGCCAATTGATCCAGCGAGATTAGCTCGAGCGATTATATCAGCTATCATCGCCTAAAACAGTATCGGCAAAGACAGAGAAGAGAAACGACAACACCAAAATGTGGCAGCAGTGGTGGAATTCCTCATCCGAAGGGCGCTGGACCCAAAGACTTATACCGGACATCCACTCGTGGATAGGCAGACGACATAAAGATCTGGATTTCCATCTGACCCAAATACTTAGGGGAGATGTGTGACTTAGAAGCTACTTTTTCAGATTCCACAATGACATTAGTCCGTCCTGTCCGACGTGTACAGAGTCTATAGAAGATGCTGAACATGTATTATTTTATTACGTTCGCTTTTCAAATACAAGGAAAAAAATAAAAACCACATTTAGCGGTAGTTTTACGGTCGGTAATTTAACAACACACATGTGCCAGTCGACTGATTCATAGCATTCATAATGACAAAACTGAGACTTTTTCAACAGACCAGGCGTCCGTCAGTCACCACAATATATAATAATGTCCCACGAAGTAATAATTTACCGGTGGTACCGTGGGAGAGTCTTGAGTTGGGAGTAGGTAAGTGGCTGGGATACAAACAAAGAACTTAACATCAAAGTGTGTGAATATTTTACGTGATATTCAGTTAAGGACTGTAGCCAAAGATGGTAGAGGAGTAAACCTTGATTTATAAACTATTGGACATAGCACTGTTATTTCAGCTACTTATGGAATAAAAGCATTAAATAAAGTATGATTTTATCCCATATTATTTTGTTGTTGTAAAATGTGAATGTTGATGACGTTTATATTTACTAATGGTATAGCAACATATTGAAGTTTCAAAAAAAAAGAAAATATTTTATAAAGTAATTTCCTACTTTTATAATATTGTTATGTTTTATTCTGACGTGTTGAATACAGAGAAAATAGTTTTTATGTATTATTTTACCCTTTCATTGCTGTGGCCGCGGGCTCTTTTACCATTAAGCACTCTCAATGAATTTCCTGCAATTTATTAAAAACAGTTCTAGTGATTGCCGATTACAAAGTGCAGCAATTTTTGCAGTTGTTAAGGTGGCGCAGCTAAAGCCCAGAGAGACCAAAACGCACATACACAAATATACAAAAATGTATACTCCAAACGAGCAATCGTAAATTGTGCACTGATTGTGTGATGGTTAAAAAAACCTATGTGTGTACATTCTACGCTTTTAAATTGATTTTTTTACCAGTTGAGAGGTGAATTGATAACTTTTTGTACTCGGAGCCCCCAGTTGAGTAAATGCAAAAAAGAAATAATTGTTTTGGGGCAAAAGAGTACAAATATGCTACTGTTTTAAATAAAATATATGGATAAAGTGCTTTTGATATTAAAATTTGTGAACAAGATTAATTGCGCTGTGTTAAAGTGATATGTTCTCATTGGATCACCGACAGCAAATGTCAGTGCAGCAAATGCATGGCAACTGCTCATAATTGTTTTGGTAAACATGACTGTAGAGCACATTTTTTGATATCGAGTATGTAATTAAGGGCTTAGTATTCGAGTATAGACTCGTGTATCGAATTGTTGTGGAAAAATTATTAGATCTGAAAAAATATTGTGGCAAACAATTACATTGCCTGTTGTTGCAATTTTTTAAGGATATTGTACATAGTGGCCCACTTTAACTAAGAACTACAATTATTTTTATTGTTTACTCTTTATAGAATAAGCCATAAAGTAAATATCAGGAAAATAAGTGTACTACTATGGGGTCACTCACTAAGTAATTTCATTTGATGAAGCAGCTGCTTTTTCGTTGTACAGCATTAATCGAATGTTTATTGTACTATATATTCTTAAGAAAATGTTGTATTATGTGAAAAGAGCCAAAATTGAACATGGCGATTAGATAGAATAAAATACTGGATATATGAGAGACGTTTTTCGATCGCATTCAGTATAGTTAGTATACTAAATATTACAAGCGCACTGACGTTGTGGTCGCAGTATTTTTGCTTAAACTTCTATTAACCGCCAGCAGAACTTAATAAAAAGTTGTCTTTATTTGTTTTACTATTGGTGAAAATTCATTATACTAATTGAAAACCATTAAATTATCCTTTATGCGAATACCACACATACATACAATACATATTTCTATGTTTTTTCATTAATTGGGGAGGCGTTTATTAAAATGGTTCTGGGTGTATGCATTTGACACGGAAATGTTAATTTGCACAAAGTACAAATAAAAATTAAATTAATTGCGAAAACAAGGTCAATGGCGTAGCACTGTGTGTGTATATAAAAATCTTTATGTGGGTTTTGGATTTATGTTCATAGTCGTGCTATTTTGCAATGTTGTGACTTTACCGTCTCATTCGTTGACATTGTTTCACCTGTCATTATCGGAACTAATAATATTTTATTTGACAGTGACTTTTATGTGGGTTTCCCATAATATGAGTGTTTTGTTTGCGCATGAGGCGGTAAAATTGTAGTCCATGATTAAGCCAAGTAGTGAAAAAGTTTTTGAAATTGACAATAATCTTTGACGTAATTTGGTACTTAGTGGCAGAACCAGAGCTTATTTGATATTTTAACTAAATAACATAGTTTTGTTTAGAAATATCATAAGTGAGTAAGCAATATAAATATCGTTGGTTAAATATAATACTATACTATACGATAACTAAGTAATTAATTTTTTTTATTAATTTTAAAAATAGTTATTATGACAGATTTAAAAAAGTATGCAGAATGTACAAATTTTCTTAAATTTATTGCTGAATTTTATGAGAATCCTTTAAGCCTTTATGGTATTTGCTTGTTATAATGTCCTGTTATTACACCGATTTGAATTCATGTAAATATAAGTTGCCAAATTCAGTATTCACAAAAACAGATTTACTTTTATTAGATATAAACTTCTCCAGGATTTTAGTTATACTTATACTTACTACCTGTTGGTTTTCCTATATGAAAATTTGTTATTTGGCTTATACCAAGTAAATTGTTATTTATCATCAACCAAATGTATAAGATTAGTGAATCAGGCTGCTTGTTTTTCCCCACCTTTACGGCCAGTACCTCTACGGATGTTTTTGACCACGAGAGGCAGGGTTCACTAATAACCTTAACAATTAATGTGAATCAATAAGTAATGCAAATAAAGGAATCAAATTGTCACATGTGAGTGCTAATAAGGAAGACTAGGAGTACATACCTTAGTCAGCTGGAATAAAGAAGGAATTGAAATCAAGTATAAACGAAAATTTCTCATAGCTTGAAAATTTAATGCAATCAGTTGAAAGTGTTTACTTCGTACGTTGAAGTACTGTAAGAAACGATCAAGCAGACTCTGGAAAAAGTGCAAGTAGATAATACGTGTGCAAACTACTGTAGACTGTAGGTAATACATTTAAACAAGTACTGTTAGCTTTGTCACGTATGTATGTATGTTTTATATAATATTTGTATTTACTCCTTATAGAAAAAAGTAAAACACATAAGACATAACCAAAGCAAGGTGTACACGTTCAGCAATGACTTTGTTTTCCTCCTTCCACCATTTGTGGAAATTGAAACTGGTTGATATTTATTTTAAAGCTGTGACACCTTATGTGAAGCCATGTTGCACACAACCCCAAACAACTATGCGAGTCGTAAAATTTATATATGCAAGAATGGTTCTTGTAGCCCCCATAGTTTAGGATGCTCGTACAATAAACTTATTAGAGGGCAGGAACACGCCCAGTTTTTCAAAATTTTCAGCGCATAGGAGACATTTATTACTCGTACTGCAATCTCCTACGCCCAATTAATAGCTTTTCAATTTCTACTGCTTTTCATAAGTTGTCCAGCCGGAATGAGTCAAAATAACATCATTTTGTGCCAGATCAACCGATGGATGCAAACTCGCATTGTCTGGATAAAGCAACTTTGTTCTGTTAACGTTTTATAAATTTCACCAAACATTTTGTGGGGAATGGTTTTATATCATTATGAATAATTGCTTTTCCTTAACTTAACACCTAAAGATGAATACTTAAACTCTTTCAAAAAGCAATTACTCGGAGCACTGAGCAACAAAGTTTCTTTATTGTAAAGCGTTTGTTGGAAATTATCAATTTTAATAATTACTTCTCTTCTTGAAAAAGAAGTTTACATTTTTTTGAGATAACTAGATAGTCATTTGACATTTTGGCAATTGTTATGATATTTTTTTGAGTTATCGGCAGCGATCTCTATCATAAGTTACACAGTTAAACATTTTCAATTAAGATCAAACGGCTTAACTATAGAATAGAAATATGCCTTTGCGAAAAGCATCTATACCATTTACAATATATGGCGTTTTATTCAGATTTTAAAAATATTAACAAAAAACTTTCAAGTACTTCTACAGTTTTGCTATTCCCTGCAGTTAAATACGTTTTCATATTTAAGGTATATTTCTACGAACTTTTTTAAAGCATAACTTTCTGTCACATTATCACAGTTTGGTTTTTCTTTTGGAGCGGGATCACGAGCATTTGACGCTGAACCCTTTTCACAAATAACATGTGCTTGTCCTTTATAGCAACTATTATCGTTCATTGTAAAGTTATCACCTTTTAACACAACGTGTACACAATCCTCCGCATTTCCCGCATTGTTTGGTTCGTCCTTCGCCCAGAATGTATAGAGCATTGGACGTCCCCTATTCAAGGACATGTATTGTCCCTCTACTGACAAATCGTTGCTACTTGTCCAAGCTTCCATATAACTTAGCTTTTTAACATTCTTTATGTAAGAAAATAAAGCATCCTTTTCAGGCAACGATTCAATCGTCAGCAATTCACTGTCCTGAGAACGGTAAAAATGAGCAGCTGCGAACCAATTCAACTACAATGGAAAGGCAATGTGAATAAAATTATTATGGCTTTAAGGTGTTTTTGTTTGAGTACCTCTGAGTCCTTAAACACCACTAAGTAATACTTGCTACCAATTTTAATGAACTGGTCTTGACCTGTAATTTAAAAAATAATATTAGTTGAAGAAATTAATTATTGAAATGTGTATTACCTTCTTGAGCCGTTGTTTTACCTGCAGTAAATACGGAGGAGTTCATCAAAAGAAAGAGTAAAAAACCGTATTGTGCTTGTGGGCGCGTCTAGTCGATGCTGATGTAAAACATCAAATGAATTCATTGTAAACTTTATAGATGACAATTTTTATAATAATTAGCTATAAGTATTACATACACGTAGAGTGTTTACCCAGTAGCGAATTCAACCAATTACTTTACTCTCACTCACAAATCATATGAACCGTAGGCACAAGCCATAGTTTTCTCTCACAAGCGATAAGCATATTTACAAGGCGATATCAATTTAGAAAACAGTTTGATTGTAGTCAAAGATATCTGTGGATTTGTATTTTTGCTCACTAGTATAATACGTCACTGAGTACTTGTGCAATATTCACGTTAGACCCACCGATAAGGGTCAATCGCTTATCGCAGTTCGTGGAGGGATTAAACAAAAAATAAAATTATTGCAAATTATGTTTATATACTCTAGCAACTTGTTGCTACAGAGCATAATAACTTTGTTCCCCTAGCGATTTTACATATCACCTAAAACTAAGCGAGATAGATATAGGGTTGTATATACAGAAATGATCAGGATGGCGAGATAAGTTGAAATCCGGTAAACTGACTATTTGTCCGTCCGTCTGTACGTGTGTGCAAGAGGTAACTTCAGTAAAAATTCAGATATCTTGAAGAATCTCGGTATGCAGGTTTCTTAGATGCTCGATCGGTTGCACCCGAACTTAGTTCTTTCCTTCCTTACTTGTGTTTCTTAATTCCTTGTCATACATTTTTCCCAGGTAGCTTTCGTTGTTCTACGCTGTATCTTTTCTAATAATCTGTGCATTTCGTAAATCTTCTGAATTATATTGCCTAACAGCTAGTAATATGTTATGCATTCATGATTTCAGAAATTCGCAGTAGTTGTGTCTGAGTGGAAAGAAGCGCAGAATTTCCGTCAATAATTATTAAAAAGTTAAATCAAATTTAATATTAATTCAAACACAATTTTTTATTCTGTTAATTTTTGTCAAACTATTAATCGTAAAGTGGTATCAGTGTGTTCAAAAGACATATATAAACACTTTTGCAAAAAAAAACAGTTTAGGTTCATTTGCAGAAATGCTCTAACTCTAAGATAAGAGTGCATAATATAATATCTGAATAGACTCCTTAAATAGTGCATATAATGCTATATTCGTATTATGTAATTTGCTTTAAGCTGATAAGAGTGCTCTATTTATAAGAAGGTGTTTCAAAATAATTTGAAAAAAGTCATATGCTATACATTTTTACCCGAAATAAGGTATAGTAAGTTTGCCACGATATTTGTAACACCCAGAAGGAAGCATCAAAGATTCTATAAAATATATATGAAAGATCAGCGTCACCAGTTGAGACGATTTAACCATGTCCGTCTGTCGGTATGATTCAGTGCCCCAGTTTTCGAAAAAATTTTTGACCATCATTCTGTCACAGAGATGCTGCTTTATCGGAACCGCTGTTATATACAGCATTTAGCTGTCGTACCAACTGAATGATAGAAATAAGGTTATTTATTTGACGCGATAACGTCACGAAAGTTGGCAGAGATTATTGCCTAAAACATTGGTGCTGGCAGCTATATATAGATTGGACCACTACAGCATATATGTAGCTGCCATAAATACTGCACAATTGGAATCAAGTTCTTCTAGGGACCTTGTTTACTTGTGAATGGTGTTATTGCTTCCGAAGAACCAAAGTCAAGGTTTTTACTTCTCTCTCTGTTAAATCTACAACACACACAAATATTAGCATTTGCTATTAACGGTGCTCCGAAGTATAGACTAAGTACATATTTTTAACACCATGTTCTAAATTTTTTTATTTTTGTACCTTCATTTCGAAAATATATATTAACTTCAAGTAGACTCTCCTGTAAACTTTAAAGCGCGGCATACAAAACATCTGTCACCAGAGGCAAGAAAAAAATATATTCCATTACTATGGTGAGCCTACGTAGATAAGTACATGCAAGAAAAAGAGTATGAAGTAAACATCATAAAAGTTCTTAGCCTAAGGGCTGGCTCAGCTAATAAGATTTAAGCCATATTTTCCTTGTCCCAGTTCAGTGTGCCGTGTAGAAATATGGATGAATTATAATCAAATTAGTCACTTTGTGTATTTTATTGAAATATTTTGAAATATTCTATTAAATGCCATTATTAAGAATACGAGTAATAAAAAAACCCAAAATGTTTTTAAATTTTAGCAGAAAATCTGCCAGAATGATATTTCCCTAGTCTATACTGAGCTTTTTTGAAGGCTTTATCTGTGCGTCAGTCACAAAAAAATCTGTGTATCGCGAATATGTGAAAAATAAAACTTCCGTTGATGCTTTATGATGCAATAAAGGCAAAGGCTGTGGCGAAGAGTGCAATGACTGCAGCTGGCAATTCAATTAGAGCGTGAAGCTCAACTACCAGCGCAATTACCGGAAATTCGGAGGGGTATTTCGGTGAAACTGCAGCTGTTGATTTTATAAACGCCATTTGCTATTGCTGTCACTCTGTTGACATTTGACGTCCTTGGCGTTGTTAACGCGCGCTTATTTTGCTTCGCTTAACATCATCTTGCGCCCAACTATTTTTGGGTATACTTTGAATTTTGTTTGTTTTCTACGAAATTCGTTGGCAGCGATTAAACGGAAATTTACATTTACCTTGATGACAGCAGGCAAATTTGAAAGCAAATTCCGTCATCGGTTCAGGGTAGGTTAGTAGATCTAACGTTTTTTCTCACAGACTGACAAAGTTAAGATGAAAATAAAACAAGGTATATAAGAAAATTATAAGTAGTAAACCAAAAAATGTTAATGACTATTTTGTTCATGTTTAAACCATCAACCTAATATTTGTTTTATTTTCTTGGCATGAAAAATAGATTTCAAAGCTTTTGTTTGATTGCGAAATGAGAAGTATGGTCAACACAATCAGCTTACTGAGCATGTTATTCGTAACACCGTCACCTGTCTTTAGACCCAGCATTCATTATTGGATTATATTCGACCGAATAGGCTACGTCCAGCATGCAGTGAAGGAAATATAGCAGGCGTAGCTTAGGGTGTACATGATGACCGTGGAGAGTTGATTCGGCGCCGTTCGCAGCAACTTGGACTGACGTATTGAACGACTTCACGCATTTTACATCGAGTTCTTAAATTGAAAGTCTATCAAATACAGCTTGTGCAAGAACTGAAGCCGTTTGACCTTCTCGAGGGACATCGTTTCGCTCCATGGGCTCTTGAAAATTTCCACGAAGATCCGACGTTTACGAGAAACATTTTGTTCAGCGATGTAGTCTTTTCTAGTTCAATCAATATAAACAAGCAAAATTTCTACTTTTGGGACGAAGAGCAACCTCAAAAGATTCCAGTCCTGCCATTTCATCCAGAAAAAACAACGGTTTGGTGTGGTTTGTGGGCCAGTGGAATCATCCGTCCATATTTTTTAAAATAATACTTTAGAAAACGTAATAATCAGTGGTGACGTTCATTGCGTCATAATAACTGACTATTTTGTACCTGCAATTAAACAAGAATTTTGGCGGGCAGGTATGTTTGGATATTTATATTAGTTTTATGCATATATTAGTTTATGAGTTTTATTCAATATTTTCACATTTTTATGAGCAAGTTTCATATTACAATTCAATTTTGTTGCTTACCATTGATCTTGTCATTTAGAGGACTGTATTTTCTTTTTATTTAATTTATTGTTTACATGTGTATACTTATATATTAATGTTCAAATATAATTTTCTATATATAATTCTTAAGAAATAAAAGTGTCATGTTCATATAGTTATGAACAATGTGTGAGATATGCAATAGAAATTGAAACAGAATCCTTTTCCTGCAGTAGTAATTCTGTGTATCCAATATGGGAGGAATCGGGTC
Source organism: Bactrocera tryoni (assembly GCF_016617805.1). Lineage (NCBI taxonomy): Eukaryota > Metazoa > Arthropoda > Insecta > Diptera > Tephritidae > Bactrocera > Bactrocera tryoni. The sequence continues at coordinate 69,552,857 of NC_052499.1, forward strand.
AATACTTCCCAGAGCCGCCACACACCTGATATAAAGATTTTAGAACGTCCTGTTGACTTTATGCTGGATATATCGGCCAATATGTGAGTTATCTTAATGAAATTTTAAAAGCATATTTTAATCATGACAGTTTAGCTTTGTACGGAAAATGGATATAATTGGGCGAAAACATGACCTAGCCCCTAAGTAACCATTACCAGGTTTTTGGAACATCCGGCTGAATTTGTATAATGACTATGTATAATGATTTTGGTTTTTCTAATAAATCTTATGCCGAATATACATATATGTATGTAGGTCAGGGTATAAGTTATATATGGTGAATGCATATGTATTTAGAATTGCTTAGATTCCGATCCTCTGGTTGATGTTTTACATCGTAAGGTATTTCCCTGGCTTTGATTAATGTAAGTTGCAAGAGTATAAAATGTTCGGTTGCACCCGAACTTAGCCCTTTCTAGTTTATATATAAAGTATAACTGGTATAAATATTTCTGAAATTGAATAATAAACATAAGTTCTATAACATTATACGTTCGACCAATTTTTTTCGTGCACATACTTTATATTTTTGGTATATAACATTGCTTTTCATTTCTTCTAAAAATAAAAAACTAAAATATTCGCATTGCGTCAGTTAAGGGCGAATTCAAACCGTTAACTTTAAGGAAGTTCAAACCAAAAGTGAATACGAAAACATTATGCAACCGTGATTAACTGCGGTGTCTTGAAATCTCGCAGAAACTGCACTGCATCTGTAATTTTCAGTTTTTAATTTAATGCTGCATTAAATATGAGCGCTGCTTAGTTTCATCATTCATAATATTTTTTTTTTCATTGAGTTATAAAATTCATAAGAAATAAAAATTTTTCCCAAAAATAATCAAACTTCAACCGTTAATATCTTTTAAACGGTTGGGTTTACTAAAAAATCATTTGTAGAACATTCAATTTCCTACGAAATCTAAGGAACAAAATATTTTTTCAAGTAGTTGTCAGCGAGATATAAATTTTTCTATCTTATAATAAGAAAAAATAGAAAACTGTATGTAGGAGGACCTTCCCGTTACAATTAAAAACTCATGTTTGGAGAGGCTTTCTTAGAGGTGTCTAGGAACCTATTTTTCTGAGTACCAAACGAAAAAAAAATTTTTTTTTTTTGAATCACACTAATATATACTATATAAAGGTAAAAATATATAAATATGTATATATATTTACTCTTTAAAAACTAGTTCAGTTTACCTCTTTTTGTCTCGGTTGAGAGGTATTCTTAAGTTTTTATTATTCGAACTGTGTTCCCTATAATCACAACTACAAGTAGAAATCCCAATCCAACACAAAACTTAACTTAGTCATGTCGCACCGTCGTCCGCAACGCGAATGAGCGATGAGCGATGGGAACCTCAGCATCAAATGACTTTAGCACACAGCCCGGAGCTATGCAGGGTGCGCGTAAATGTTTTTACTTGCTTCTAATTTGGTTTTCCGCACACACTATCACTTCCAATAAACCCACGACTGCAAAATCAGTTTTCCACTTCAGTTGGTGTGAAATTTCAAACCGCAGCGCAACATTTCATTCACAGTTTTCAACAGCTGGCAAGTCAATTCAGCTCACAGAAAGAAATATACGTGGACAATAACTTAAATTGAATTATCACTGTGGTAAAGCGGCTCCAGAAAGTGATTGCGTGAAAATGTCAGCGGAATACAAGCCTATAAATAATTTCAATAAAGTACAGTTTATTGATTCAAATATACATTTGAATTAATTTCGATAAGCGTAACACAATTATACTGACGCAAGTGGTGGTCTATGTGGGGTGTGTGTGAACATTTTATTTTCGCATATTCTGTTAGTGTTAAATTGGAAATATTTCCATTACAGTAAATATACATAAAAGTTTAAACAGAATAAAATATTTGCTAACTTGTATATGCTATAGCTTAGTGATGCAATTGTGTGTTGTTCTCAATAATTACTCTACCTTTCCCACAAGCTCACTTGGCATCAGACACCAAAATTGTTGTATCGTGAGTCTTTAGTAATTATTCTTTACGCAATGGAAATCGTACATCATTGGCTAAAAGTGCAATTCATCTTTCTCTAGAGAGCTTAAAAAGAACTTTATAAAAACATAAATATTGCAATGTAATAAGTATGGAATCCACAACCACTTCCTCTGTGCCACTGCTGCATACTTCTTACACATATCGACTTCATTTGCATCACACATTAACTGATGCTGGCAACAGTTGACGACAATTGTAGCGCGTGTTATGCATTACCTACAGCTTTTAATTTTATTCGAAGCACGATACGACAGGGCGCATGAGTGTCACTAAAGTGGTTGTGAGTATGTGCTTGAAAATACTCCAAAAATACTGCTGTTGCCAGTACTAGACAAAGTGCACCTATTTATTGTTGATTGCACTCAACCCTTGACACGCTAATTAAAGGAATACATAAGGTTAAGGTTTTAACTAAAACACGTTTTCTTTCAATTTAGATGATCCTGTTTAGAGTTATCCTGTCGACGCGAGCACATCTTTTTTCTGATAGGTCACCGGGAATGGCGACGCAACGGGCGAGTTTAAATTATTATTTTCTAAAACTTTCAGAATTTTTTTTATTATTAATGTACGTATATTACAATAAAAAATTTTAACAAAATATTTCCTTGTTCAAAAAATGCTGTTTGCCCTTAAGTAACTCAGTGCGGTCCAAAGCACTTTGAATTAGTTTATATCTCGTCTAAATATTTTGATGAGCCTGTTGAAACGAGAACATTTTCTATAGGGATATATAATATAATTGTTTTAAGTTGTTTTGCAGAAAATATTTAATTAATTTTTTTTGAATGAAATTACAATAATGCTACATAGTAGGTACCTTTATATTAGGCAAAAATGGGCTAAGCTTTATTTTATTTAAAATAAGTGTTACTCTAGATAGAAAATTAAGAGAATGAAGAATATGTTTGACACTATTGTGCATTTTTTAATAATGTCTATTATAGTATAAGGGCTTATCTTTAAGCGAAGTACTTCTTAAGGGTACATGTATTTATTATCATAAAGTAAAGCAATAATTATGGTAATGAATTTTTAAGCACACATATATAATTACGCGTATATAATCTTCAAGGCTTCTTATAAATATGTATATTATACCTTATGTAGACCGTGAGGGTTTTAATTTCAAATACATGCAAATGTACGTGATTTTCCTACACAAATAATTATGCCGTTGTTTTATGCCAGCTGTGTACAATATATAATTAAATACCATATTTTATGATGGTAGAATTTAAACATTTTATCACAAAATTTCCGAAATTTCACTTTGTGGAATGTGTTTTTTCACAATGTAACATACTTTATAATTTAAAAATAATAATTGAGCCGAAACCGAAAAATAAATTTATTCATCATGTTAATAGGTGATCAAAAATACTGTAAACTTTGTGTTGAGTATATCAACGTAAGTCACTCTGAGTTTATGGATTTGCCTTCCGGTTATGTAAATACACGTAAATGCAGTTTACATGGTATGGGCACCAGTCAATTTGTTGGTTGGCAAAACACTTAGGTAATAATATAATTACGAAGTTAACTGAACAGTTGTAATGCCAAGTCAATCGAGTTAACTGAAATTCGAAATTAATAATTTTATTTGCATTTCTGACTATGTAAATACAAGCGATGACTTAATGACCTACATTATAGCTAATTACACTAGTTTACAGTTAGTTTGCGGCTGCGGTTTTAGAGGATTTTTCTTGCTAATTTTGGGTGGCTAATACCGTAGATAACAAAAATATTTCCTAACACGTTGAATTTTTACTGATGTAGTCAAAGGGTGCAGAAGACAAACCACCACTATTTACTAAAATCACAAAAATAGCTGTGCGTGATGGAAAACATTTTTAATCAGGACACCTTGAGTACTTTAACTTTACAGCGTCTCAGTCGCAAATTTTTCCTTTAAATTTATTAAGTAGTGTTATTTATTTCAATATTTATTTGTATTCAATGGTGCACTATCTCCCTAGCCCTTGGTGCATTTACTAAAAGGTTATTGCCAAAAAGCTTATGAAAAGTTTATCAGTGATACATGTGTAGGAAGAAGTTTCGTTTAAAGATTAAAAAATATTATAATAATTTATGGCAATAGCTAATTAAGTGTTTGAATGATTTACTCTTTAAATAAAGTTGTATATAAATCTATACCAATTGGTGGGAGTGGAAGCTTAAAAGCTTAAACAGCTTTTCGGTCTTGATAAATTTGAAAAAATATTATTCGAATATATGCATTACAACATGAAACTTTAAGTATAAAAATATCAAATTAAAAACAAGCTGAGCAGATTCACGATCCCAATTTATCAGATATTTGGGTAATTAAGAAGAAGATATTATATAACTAACTAGACTTTTTCAATTTTTATAAAGTCCTTTCTGAATGACTAACTAAGGTTCAAAAACATCTCAAGTTCCCAAAAGAAAGGAATAAACTTACCAAAATATTGCAGGTCCTTCAAGTGACTGCTATGCACTCAAAATCAACATTCTTGATCAATTTTGTGTATCATTTAACGCTCACCCATTACTTTATTTGTAGCTTGATAATATTTGCTTTGAATTGCTCTCAGTTACCTTGAGGTTATACGAAATAGTGGTTGGAATGGCCATTAAGCCGCTTAAAAGACAATGAGAAATAAATAAATTGTGAGCACAATAACAATCTCCTGATCATATTTACCTTCATTCTTCACAGTCACAAGAAGAATGAGCTGTTGTTAAAGAATTTTGAATTCCGAGCTTATTCGTATTTCATTCCCACAAAATTTCAGAGAATCAAATGGTAAGAATCAACAATAATTTAGAATGATAAAGAAGAGGCAAGTGCAAATATAAAATTGCAATAATTTAACCCCACCAAAGGAGTCTACAACAAGCTTATGTCACCTACAACAACCACAAATATGCTACAACGAATGAGTCACCGCATAAACGAAAGCTCTTTGTCTTCTGTTTAGTTGCGGCCTAGGCTGTATGTTTACCCACGTGATTATGTGGACGGCCACGACAAATTAGCCGCACTCGTGCACTTGAGCACAACAAAGCTGAACTGAGTCGACTGCACTAATGCATCGGGAGAGCAAGTGTAATTGCAATTGGCAGAGCACTCTCAACAGGAATAGCATGTAGCTGTTGCAATTACGTGACCTGCATAGCGCACCATATAACCTCTTTTATGCGCCTAATATTTATTGACATACAAATACACATACTTAGATTCATGGTTGTTTTAAGTGCATGTTTCTACAGCGTCATGAAGCATTGGCGGGAATTCTATATATAAAGCTATCTACTTCTGTAAAACACTTACTTCTATGTATTTGTGTAATATGTAACGTTTTGTAGTTGACACACGCTCGCACTTCAGCGTTGTACTTATTACGGCAATCAAGCCAGTTTGCATTTAACTTTAATTTGTATATTTGTTTAAAAATCAAGTGAATTGAAAATATTAGCATAGCCTCATTTAGTTTCAAGCTTAGCGGCATATTAATAGAAACAGGAATGTGTCCTAATGCAATGAGTTTTAAGAGGTGAAAAGGGTCGGTAGGTAAAATTAATAATCAGTATATCACTAGCCAACGGAATCGAACGCAGAATAACTCTTGATAGCTCGGACTGAGTAGGCAATTCAAAAGTAAAGTCTTCTCTCGAAGAACAAAAGCCTGACTCTATAAGTCACTCATTTGTTCCGTGCTGCCATAGCCTGCAGAGGCATGGACATTATTTGATGAGTCGGCCTTGGGAATGTTCGAGAGGAAAGTTTCGCGGAAGATTTATGGTTCTTTGCGAATTGGTAACGCTTAGTGCGGCATACGACGGTATTAAGAGTTGAGAACACTCCAGCTTTGAGTGTATTTGACGCAGTACCCATGGTGGTACTTTCAAAATCTTTGAAGCGGTGGACTTTCGCCGCAGTCAATTCCCGAATACTAGTCCTTTATTTTTGTGTGTTAGAAGTGACGGCAGAAGTCAATGAGGCTCAGTGAAGTGATTAAACAAACCATGATAAACCTTCAAAAGGAAAATCGGTGAAATACCACTCCTTGTCCAAAATGTCATTAAATTTATTTAAACTTTTTGTCTCGTCAAATGAAAAACATATTAATACAATCATTTTATTTCCATCTTTCAGTTTGTATAACAGACATATGCTTCAGCGGACCGATAATATCGGTTCCGAGAAATGAGTAACTTTTTCGGGTGAAAATTATGTGCGAAAACTATCAGATCATCATGTTAAAACCAGAAGGACAAGTTGCCGTATATATAGACAAACAGACGGATTCACAGTTCACAGGTCTCTGATCTTGCCTACAAATTGCATGGTAAACTTAATATACCCTGTTCAGGGTATAAAACCAAAAGAACAGTATATATGCGTGAAAAGAGCATAACAGAACCATTCAAAAGCGTTATATGACCATATCTGTTTGCATTGTGCAAAGACGTCTACATTCGGTCACAGTTTGTGTGTGGTGAGGAAAATTTCCATAGATTTCGTAACTGCAGGCATTTTGCATTTTTCTGCGAAGAAATTGCCAGAGTTCTCTTTCTCTATTGGCTTTTATTTGGTTACAGAGATCATAAAAAGACATTCCAGAGCCATGGATCCAATATTGTGAAATAGAAGAATGTCGTGATAATATTGTAGATAAAAATTAATTGGGCAGACTTTCTAATGTCGAGCAACATAATTAGTGTATAATTTTTACAGGAGATTTATGGAGCATGTAAAGTTAAGTGAACAGCTGACTATAGCTCTATAGAGCCCTAAAAATAGAATTATCTTTATTGAGTTATTGAAAATTTGTGGGTTCCTCTTCTCTGTATATTAAATTTAAATTTCTTCATTATATTCCAAGAAACTTCGATTAAGTACATCGAATTTCAATTATAAGAAGTGCAGCTTTCTCCTTTAACCAAGAGTTGAAGCTAAACAGCGTGTAGTTAAGGTTCACTTTGGTATTAAAACAAAATTTATTCAATACCCTTCTTAGCCAACCCTTGTAATAAGCTTCGTTTTTTTCACACACCAAAAGGAATATCTTCTCAGCGTTATTTATGGCGAACATTTTCTATTTGGAATACTCTTTTAGCACAGCGAGATCTTGATTCAATATGGCAGCCTATTTAAACAGTTTAGTTTTTTTACACTTACTTTAAGATTATTTAGGTAATGTGGACTGAGTTGTTGACTTGATACAGTTTTAATGTAATTTTTACAGCTTCCCTTTTATCATTTCTGCTCAAACGCAAACAATTCAATTCAACTCACACACATATATACACATACGAAAGAAGGCGCATTTTCACTGCGCATGCATAGAGCAATGACATCAATCGTCCAGGGCCAGACAAAACCAAGCTCGAAATGATGGACTTGCGGCCAACAATAATTGTGTGGCAGGACCGCTGAAACTGAGCTCAACGACGGCATGAGCAGGTGATTTGTTGACTTTTCATCTCATACAACTCAGTGAGTAAAAAGAAAAGAAATTAATATTAAAATGCGAGCACAAAAGCTGCACAGCAAATAGAGATAAAAAGTGAAAGTAAAAAGAACGTTTTTAAAGTAGACGTCAACATTACACTTGAGCTTTTCTGAATAACCAAATATCCATTCACCTCAACGTGAAAAAAGCAAACGAATAGAAAGGAGGCGACGCGTCTAAGAGGCTATAAGTAATAGCTCTAGAAAATGAAAAAAAATGTGCTTAGCTTTCTTCCAAACAAAAAAGGAAAAGCGCACAAACTCCGTCGCATAATTATATTAGCTCTTAGTCACACAACAAGAAAAAAAGCAAAACGCGGCAGGTGATTTTGTGGATTAACTTCGTATAAAAGAAGAAATGTAATATACAGCAGAATTTTTATTTCACAAAAAGCAAGTGCCTATGCGCACAAAATTAATTATCACCATTTAAGTCATCAACAATAATAAGATCGTGTTACTTATACGCCCTCTTGAACTTTTAATTTATTTAAATTTTTTTTAAATTCAAGCAGTCTTCATGTTTGGATTTCTATTGTATAAGATTTCGTTAAAGTTTTTGATTCAGTTAAATAGCTAAAATAATATTATGCTTGTATTTTCTTAAAAGAATCAAAATCAAATGGAATATGGACTAAATCAAATAAGTCAATTTTTTTTTATACCGAATGATTTTTACAAAAAATTAAAGTATGAATGTATTTCAGCCCAATACAAATAATTCCCAACAATTACCAATATATACCATTTATATCAACGACATTGCTCACGAAGTTTTATTTAATTCAAACAAAGTAATTATTTTTACCAACCAGCAAGCATTAACTCCAAGTTAAGTGACAACTAAAGGTGATTTTTCAAACGAAAATAAACTAAATGAAGTCAGACACAATGTGTCAAACGTACATGGAACTTTTCAATTAATTCTTTTTGCTCACTATCATTTCACAGTCGCGAAAATTTAATTTTTATTATGTACATATGTAGCCATATATGTTATGTCTGAACTATTCGTAATCAAGCTCACCACATTTGGTTTCAGCTTAATTTCTGCACAACAGCACGTTGAATGTCAGCATTTGATCTGCGGATTCCATCACAATTATCATTAGCTAAAATAGTTGGGAAAATTAAGTGACTGAAAAAGCAAATGTAATAATAAATGCATTCCTAAAGAAGATGAATGATAGGCAGACGGTGGAGTAAAGTAAACTAACAGTAATTTGTTTGTGGTAACTAATGAAGTACTATATTTCGCTTGGCGCTTGCAGTCGTGCACTCGCGTCCTGTATTTGTTGCGGAATGTTGCATTTTCTACTGCAATGTGACTGATGTGTTTTTCACTGTGTTGGATGACAACAACGTGTTCGAAAAAAAAAATATCTTAGGATAATGGTTGTATCATTAATACTAAACTGCAGTGATTCAGTTAGTGGAATATAAATGAAGATTTTAGAAGTGCTGGCATAAATAAGTGCAGCTTCTAAAATTGATGTTTCCCTAAGTCTTGACACAGTGTATTTTGTAAAAGTTTTGTTTTGTACTGAATCGCTGCAGGTTGGGTTTTGACATTTTTGACAAAAATATGGATCTCGTGGCTTTATGATCCCGAAAATAGTTACGCACTGAATTTTGAAGAAATTTGTTATAATAAGATATGTTATATAAGATATGTGATGATATTTATACGAAACCAAAAAAAAATGTGATGTTACGTATACGCACCAGAGTGTCGAATCCCTGCCACGTAATCTCCAAAACAAAAGGCTGAAATGGTCACTCAAAACACAAGCAAAGTAACGAATAATTGTCACCATGGTATCGATGCACTGATTGTTAGCGACAATAACAACGTTCACTTAATCGCTATCATCGGCATCTTACATTCCCTAATGGCTTTTTAAACTGTTTTTGTTTCAAATTTGAAAGTTTTAGCATTAGATTTCAGCTTAACCGCCACCATGACACCGTTGAACACTTTACAGCCGAGTCCATACACACATGCAAATCACTACATAACGAGTATATGTGCCAGTATATAAACGCTCATTTCAGGCCACAGCAATCACCGCGTGACTTTATATGCATCGAATGAGCGAGAAGTTTGAACCATCACATTCAACGAGAACATAAAGTTCATTCGAGCGGATCAAAAAAAGTTCTATGCCAGCTGTGATAGATGTGTCCTCTGTGTGACGGCAGGTTGTGAAGTTTCTGCTAACTAGTTTAGTTTCAAAGATATGAAGGTAAGCTAAGGATTATGCTGTAGTTATTTATTGGTTTGAGGTGATAAATACTATCACCGACGTGATTGGGTTGAATTTTTCTGAAATTTTTTACCCAATGTTGAATTAGGGAGAAACAAACCATGGTTGTAAGAATACTGGTTGTAAGAATAATATGAATACAAGAAGAATAACGGCTACAGTTTAAAGGCTATTTAATGGCACATACATAACTATACCCTGAACAGGGTATATTAAGTTGCCACGAAGTTTGTAACACCAAGAAGGAAGCGTCGGAGACTCCATAAAGTATATATGTATATGATCCGTCTGTCTGTCTGTCTGTCCGTCTGTCCGTCCGTCTGTCTGTATATATACGAACTAGTCCCTCAGTTTTTAAGACATCGTTTTGAAATATTGAAAACGTCATTTTCTCTTTTAGAAGCTGCTCATTTGTCGGAACTGCCGATATCGGACCACTATAAAATATACCATACAAACTAAATGATCGGAATCAAATGCTTGCATGGGAAACTTCCTCATTTGACGATATATCTTCGCGAAATTTGGTATGAGTTATAGAGTATAGAAATAATGTAATATCAGAAGAAATTGCTCAGATCGGATTACTATAGTATATAGCGTCATACAAACCGAACGATCGGAATCAAGGGCATGTATGGAAAATTTTCGCATTTGATGTGGTATCTTCACGAAATGTGACATGGATTGCTGCATAAGGTAATAATTTAATCTCCGAAAAAATGTTCAGATCGGATTACTATAGCATATACATAGCTTCCATACAAACTGGAGATATAGTTACTAAAGAAATGCACCTGTGAAGGGTATATTACCTTCGGTGTAGCCGAGTTTAACTTTTTTTCTTGTTCAGTTTCACATTTGTCTGGCTATTTAACTTTAAAGTAGTAAAGGGAATACTTGAAAAATTTTTAAAGCACCATTTAGGTAAGCCTGTTCAAAAAATAATGCAACATAAAAATTATAAAATCATTTTTCTTAATACACAGTCATTTAAATTATTTTTTTTGTTATATCATAATCCTCATTTTTTTCTTCTCAACACACAAAACATGTCACTATTCTGCCTGAAGCCGCCGCTACCTTAGTCCGCAGTTTAGAAGCTTCAGTGCTTTAATTACAACCTCAGTGCAGGAAAAGGTGTAACACAAAGTCAGAGAAGTCAAAAAAGGCGAGTTAAAGGGTTGGATTTTTCGAATTTGAATTTAATTGAAATGTTTGCACCTTTACCTCCTGGCCATTAATAAGTGACACATGAAACCGGATTTTATATTATGGCCACATTTGACTATAATGTGTTAACAAAAGCTTTTCACTTTGGCAAACTATATACAATATACGTTTCAATATTCTAAAAAAAAAATTAAGAACGTGGAACAAAGACCTAACAATTTCAATTGAATAAAAACAGTCTGTATCTGTTGCATCAAGTGAAAAATATCACTTGGGAAAATTGTGTCTGACACTCACTGCTGTAACTAGAGTGACTTACAGAGCAACAATGAGGTAGTCTAAGGCTATTTTAAAACGTAAGAAAATTTCATTGTAAAGAGTAATGCCTTCACGAATATATCAATAAAACAAAGGTTTTTATAAATACTGGTAATACTTGACTCAATAGCAAGCAATTTTACTCCTGGAACTATTTCTCTGCTTTGCCGCTTTATGATTGCAAACAAAAAATAAACCTCGACCTTTTCAGTCGCAAAATACCGCACTTTCACAACTCGAGTTGCCGTCTTCTTGATCGTTATACTCCATTTATTTATTACAATACAGTGATTATATAAATTTGCAGAATAGTCGCTTCGCTCTCTCGTATTAATGAGGACTATTTCGTTCTTAACTCCATTTTGAAAAAGCCATATTTACAAAAACTACAATAAAGTATTTGTAAACAACAATACCAAGACAAATTTATCCACCCTCCATTGCTGCAGGTCTCAAAAATGCAATATCACTTAAAGGAAAGAGTATTTTAGAAGAGAAAGAAATAAGTAAACAGAAACGAATAAATGTATGAAACCAGTTAAGAAAAAGTATGAAGTATGAAAAAAAAATAAAATAAAAGGCATGCGAAAAACTCTCCTAAAATGAACAAGTGGTACTGAAGACAAACTTTGTCAATTTATTATAATTTTTGACAATTGCATCCTCTGTTGTGTGCTGTACGGCATGGGGTTAAAATTGTTAAAGAAATTAAATTTTTTTTATTTAATGTTAAGTACAATTGACACAATTAAGTTTGGAACACCATAAAAATGAGTTTCATGACCGTTTTTGCTGGATTCAATGCGATGAACCCAATTTTCGACTATTTTTTCTACTAAATCGAGTCATATGTCAAGAACTGCATGTTCAATATTGACTTCCAAAGCTTGAAGAGAGTCTCGTTTATTGCTAAAGAACAATGATCCCACAAGATGTAGTCTAAAGTTGTTAAGCTAAGACTTCTGGAGGCCATTAAATGTCGCAATGGAATCGAAAAATTGCGGTCCTCATTCTTTCGAGCGGTTCTTTTTCAATGACTCCGCATATATTTTCCTTTTTGATACACGACCAACATGACTTTTTTATTATTGACTAACATATACAGATAAATTTCTAAACATAAACTACTTTTCCTGATCATGTCAAAGTATCAAAAAGGAAACAAAATTCGGAAATAGTCAGTTTGCAAACTTAGCAGGCAATCTGTTCAATTCTCTTACATAATCATATATAAAATAACTGCATATTTCCGGCAATTTTATACAATCAGCGCGCAATGAGTACACAAGAACACCACATGCCTTTCGGTCCTATGCAAAACACAAATCAAAGAATACAAGCAAACACAGCAAATAATGCCAATTTCACAGCGAACTATCGCTTGGATAAATTCGAAACAAAACACCACTCCCAGTCACATAAACTATTTAATAAAAGTCTTGTACCAAAACAATTTAGTTGCACTCAGCTGTTTGTTGCGCAATTGTTGCTACCAAGTCATATTCAAATGCTTATATACTTCTTTATGATAAAGTAATGGCTATGCGTTAGAGTTCATTGCCTGCTTCTTTGAATAATAATCGATAATCAAGCCAAGCTATTGCCATAACGTTGATAAATTATCTTATGGAACATATTGAAGAGTATAAAAAAATCCTCTACACGGCATGAAAAAGTTGATTCTTAAATTACCTAAGTAAACTCTCTACGAATTTAACTGTAGAGAAAATTCCGTTTTATCGAATATTTAGCAGTGTTTAAAAAACTGCAGTCGAATTAGCAGAAGTCGCAATATTGTTGCTATTCGCTACTTCAACTGCGAGCGATATCAGAAAGTATGCAAATGCTTTTGCTTCTGCTTCTGAAAAAATCAGAAGTCGCATGCTTTGACTGGCGCAAAAATCAAACAGCTACGAAAATCAGAAATCAGCATAAGTCGCCGTTATTCGTTTTTCTGCTTTCTGCTTTGCTGTAGCTTTCGATCGTATACATGTTGCCGCAGCAGCTATCGACAATTTTTGGCAGTCGTCGGCAGTCACAGTCGCGAAAAGTAATGCTTTCGACTTTTTGCTACTTTTGATTTTTTGTCGCTATTGCTTTCGATCAGCCAGCGTAAGTCGAAAAAAATCAAGATTCGTCAGATTCGTGGGGGAAGTCGGCCGTTGCGACCGTTTTTGATTAGCTACGACTTTAAAGAAATGTTTGGCAATTACTTATAGTGTACTTGAATTTTTTTATTATGTTGTTCATTTTCAACTTTTTTATTTTTTCTTAAGTTTACAAAAATAAAAAACTAAATCAAATTTCGTTGGAATAAAAAATATAAAAACATAACAGTAAATTAATTTTTCATTGCTTTCATACATATATTACTCATTTTTTTGATTATTAATTACAAAGTTCCTCTTGTTCAAAAAGTGGCAACGTATCAATGGCCATGTCCAGAAAGCTAGCTTACATATATTCAGGGGCGTCGCGAGGATCCAGATCATGGGGGGTGAGTCCCTTTGAAATGCCGACTCATTTCAAGAATTTGCCGATTTAATGTATATGTTTATAAATATATATAAAATAAGGATATCTTCATTTCTGATAAGGTATTACGGAGAAGTTTGACAACATAATAGCATAATTCATTATTTTATTCTCAAATAAGTATTGTACATATTAGTATAATCATCTTTTAATATGTTTCTCTTAATATAAAATACATATATTGTTCAGCGACGTGTTACGCGGGAAAAAACAAGATTTTCTTAAGAAATTGAATTGCAAAAAATATAAATTTCTGAGTTATATTTTCACTCTGCGATGTTTCAACATTGACCATTTTTTAACAACATCGCGCAGATCGATTTCGTCTACTTTATCCTTTGAAGAAGAAAGCAGCATCAAAGAATTCAAACGTTCATCCCCCATTGTTGTACGCAAATCGTTGAAAATAAATTTCAATTTACTAAAAGAACGTTCACATGAAGCTGACGAGACAGGAGCAGTCAATATGTAATGAACAATTTCGTACGCAGAAGGAATGACCTTTCTCAATTTGTATGCTACTATAGAAATGTCATCGAAAGATTTACACTCTTTACATGAATTAAAACGAATTTGTGTTTCAGCAAAAATACAATCTAGATCTTCACTGAAGAACTTAGGTTCCAATTGCACAACAAATTGTATAGATTCTATTGTAATATTACTTCTTTTAGCTGGAATCCTGAACATCTCTTGAATGGGTTTGAAGGTTGACATAGTTTCTTGCAAATTATCTTGAATACAATTTGTGAAATTTTCGAGGACAATTTTGAATTCTTTTTTATAAAATCGTTCATAGATGGGGGGAATTGCAAGTAAAAGCAAAAGAGCAAAAAGAACAAGACGGCGACTGCCGGTGACTTCCACGAATCGGACGCTTCTTGCTTTTTTCGACTTACGCTGCTGATCGAAAGCAACAGCGACAAAAATCAAAAGTAGCAAAAAGTCGAATGCATTACTTTTCGCGACTGTGACTGCCGACGACTGTCGAAAATTGTCGATAGCTGCTGCGGCAACTTATGTATACGATCGAAAGCTACAGCAAAGCAGAAAGCAGAAAAACGAATAACGGCGACTTATGCTGATTTCTGATTTTCGTAGCTGTTTGATTTTTGTCTATGCTTCGACTGCGACTTCTGATTTTTTCAGAAGCAGTAGCAGAAGCAAAATCATATGAACTGAAACTTGCCGCAGTTTTTTAAACGCTGATATTTAGCATTTAGTGAACTTTTCGATTTTAAGTTATTAAAAAACCATACTGACCGATTTCAAAAATTTCAAAAATTTCAAAAAGTCCTAGTAGCTCTTGCAAAGTGATGTAAGTTGCTTGGTTCCGAGCCTTCCCCCTATCTATTGAATTACTTGTGTTCTGCAACACAAAACTGCCTCAGTGGTAATAAAGTGGACACGTTGTAAGCTTGTATGTGATTTGGTTAAAAAATTAGTTATGTATGTTATGAGGAAAACCTTTGAACATCTTGTGATTCCTCTTCAACTACAATGTTGGGTCACACGAACAGGAAGCAGAATATCAGTCATGTGTACCAAAGGGTATGTATAACTTGCTTATGAGTACTTATGACACTCTATAAACAATATCATTCAACTTTTGTTTCATGTATAGCCAAAATAGGTTAATTAAAGCACGCAAGCAAAGTATATACATATGTACATATGTGTTATTTTTAAAAATCAAAAAATGTGTAAGTATACATTTTATGAAAGTTATATAGCAATGTGACATTTGACTGCCTTTTAGCACCAATTAATGAAAATTGAATTCACTAACATACGCTACACGAAAAGTGTCAATAAATCTTTGAATTTTGATGATTTTATTCACGCATAACTGTTATGAAGTCAAAACTATATCAACAAGGAATGAGCGGGACTAGCTATAAATTAACTACTTGTAATTACTGAATGTTGATATCCTTTGACCACAACCGCAAACTTTACTTAATTTTCTACTTGTATATATGTAAGGGTAAAAGTGACTGATTCTTTCATTTTGATAAATTGCTTTACGTGTCAACAGTTAACGTAAAGCCCACCGAATGAAGAAGAAATGCCCCCGACTATGTCAGCCCTTCACATTAGCTCACGAATAATTTTAATCTTGAATTATACCTATGTGCAATTTATTAAGTAGAAGTGGCATAAAATATTGAAAATATAGTGTGAGTATGAAAAAAATGCCACTTAGGAAACAGAGCTGTTTGAGAAATACTTTAAACAATAGAGAAACATTGCAAATTGAAGTGATAGTGTGATAAAGTTTAAAATTCAATGTAATTCGATTCAACTAATATATAATAAATACATATATATATAATATAAATATAAGTTGATATTGTTTAAGTTCAGCCAGGCAGATATTTAACTACTGCACTTCGGATACAATTAAACTGTAAGTACTTGTATGTTGGCTCAAACATATGTATAATACCCCACCAGGATACAAATGAACACATTGCAGTAAACAGTTACAGTGACAAAGTCGGCAGGAAATAGACATGAGGTAAAAAAAATTTCAACTAAAAATGTTCAATGTAGGCTTATTACAAATATCTAGAGATGCAAGGTATATCGCTGAGCAATAAATCTTACTGAAAAGCATGATCTCTCTCCGGTGAATGATTATTCAATTGGAGACCATCGGTAGGCAGCGAATACAGCTATAAAAGGTCCTAAGTAGACTTGATTAGTGAATGTTTACAATTCATAATTCAAGTCTCACACAGTTTCAAACATGTTCCTTTTAAGGTATTTGTTTTATCTAAAATTCGTCAATCTTATCGTCGATAAAAAAATTAATGTCGCATCAGCGTTACAGCATGGTAAAGATGTTGCAATGCACAATGTCAAAGCAGGAAATTTGCCAAGCACGTGTGCAATGTAACCGAATGTACAAAAACAGTTTGTCATAAATGCCGTTAACTTGTCTTTACTATTGATATAACATTCCTGTAGAGAATCACACACACAAAGATAAGAAAAGAGTAAAAAATAATGAAAAGTAAATAAATAGAACGAAGTCATTGCGGTGTGTGAGAAGCAGGGGCTCCGTCTTTGTAACTGTCATCCCCTCAGACACCCATTGATATTATTGTGGTAGCTTGAACGAAAATGCGAAGCATACACACAGGCGCGTTTATTGCGATGAAACAGACAAGGCAAGGGAAAGAAAGCTAAGGCAGGAAGTTGGGTAAGTAGAAAATGCACAAAATTATGAGGACATTTGTTGAAATTATAAAATCGTATGGCAAATAAACACATCTAAATAGTTAAATGTACCGGTTCGCATTCATTTCCTTTATGCATGAAGGACTTAACGGCAAAGGGTATTGTAGATTGTTATTTAGCAATGATTTATAATTCAATACATAAAGCACGAAGATATTAATTTATTATTTATTACTTAATATGAGCTACTCTAAGCTCAGACCTCTTCATCTAAGCCGCTTTTGAAATTTAGGTGTGTCTATTCCCTCGGATTTTGGTCCAATACCATTGAGCCAATCAGGAGAAATCGCTTGCAATTTGCAAAATCTGCATTACATTAAAAAAAAAATTGTTTCTGTTGACTTAATACTTTTCCATTATGCAATTAAAACGAAATCTGTAGCAATTAAAAAAAAAAATTAGCAATTGCCCGTCATTAAGTGCCGCAATTCGTTGCAACTGTTGCGATGTGTGCTGCAGAAAGCTGAGAGACACACAACAACACCACTGAAGGGAAAGGCGCTAATTAGCAACGTAAACCGTGTACTGATTGGACAAATGGCTTAAAGAGAAATTTTATTTCATTTTGTGCTGTTAAATTATTGTTTTCCTGTAAGCTCAAAAGTTAATTGATTGCACATGACGAACAGTACATGGTGAACAAATGAAGGGAAAGAAATGCAGCTTAGCACTGTGTTACAGCCGTATGCTAATTTTATGCTAAACTATAAAATAGACAACATTTCCACTGGTAGATATGTTCAATAATAGTTTAAATTTGTGATTATTGATTTTATGGAATATTGTCCATTACTGATAAGCAGCATATCTGATCATCATCTGTTGGTTCAGCCATGCAAACTACACTAACCTTATATCTATTGTAGCTTAATTTTTCCTCCCGCTGAATCTTCACTATATCTTTAAGTTAAAAAATAAGAAAAGTGGGTTGATTTTTGCAAAATACATCAATATATTTATCAAACCATAGATAAATAAAAAAAATCGATCGGGTCGCCCATATTAGTGGAATTTTCAGCAAATCTTTTCCCAAAAGTTTTACATTTGTACACTTATCAAGTAATGAAATATTATTTTTCCATTGCTTTCTAAAATACCGCCTTCTTCACATGAGCCTTGCTTGATATGTTTTATCGCTTGTTGAACACTGTATTGAATACTGTATTGAACACTTAGCAATATTACTAGCACAGCCATTTGACGTCCAATGTTCATAATTGCTATGGGACGAATGACTGTAATACAGATTTTGTGATATCGTAGATATATAAACACATATTTAAATTAAATCATTACGTTTTTTATACGAATTACGATACGTTCGCTTGTTTACTGGGGTTAAATGTATAAATACGTATGCAAACGAAAAATTAGTTTGAAAAATGAAATGGCTACATATTTTTACAACTATTTCCAAACGGCTAAAATCTATTTTTCTAGGAACACAAAACTGACAATGTATTACACGAAAGTAACTAGTAATAGGAATACAAAAGTTAGTCAGTAAAACTATATATTTACTAAAGAAGGCATCGCTGCCAACAATCATTAAAAATATATCTTGACTCATCTACCCATTAACACCGCGCTTACTCCACAATTTAATAATACGACATTCCCTTGAAGGCACTGATGCAACCTGCACTTACTTACATTTATATCAAAAAAAAACATTACATTAAATGGGTCGAATAAAAAGAACTTTTAGTAATGAGATAGTAAATAAATTGAATCAAACACACAAGGGATTATTGGAGAAGAAAAATTGTTTCCAGTTATCCTCAGTTAATTAACTGAGAAATCCCAGTCCATCTCATCCAGGCTTACTAGATCTAGTTTAAAATAATAAAGTAAGGAAGGCCACAGTTCGGGTGAAATGGAACACTTCATACTCATGCAACGTGCAAGAATCAAATTCCGAAAAATTTCTTCAGGAAAATGTGGGTATTGGGAATAGTATTGCCCCGATTATATCTTTTTATGCCAGTAAGACATATCAGTAACATGCCATATGCTGAAAAAACGTTCTTTGGATTTCATAAAGCACCTCACATATAATCCCCCACCATATGGAGTCAAATCAGCCGGATGTTCGAAAATCCTTGTAATAGTTATATTTTTCGTCAAATATATACTTTTATGAGTAAAACATGTTCTGTAATTTTCATTGGGATAACTCAAATATTGGGCGATATATCCAGCATAAAGTCACCTAGAAGATCGAAAATCTTTATATTTTGACCCGATCAAAATCAATTTATCAATTTTTGATACACAGATATACTAATGTCAGAAAAATATTTTCTCTAAATTCGCATTTATATCTTAACATTGACCGATATTTACGGTTTGACCAGGTTTAGTTGGATTTTTGCAATTTTTTGTCATAAGGTGGCATACCTTAAAAGAATTAGGAAGTAGGTGTGACTTATAACCAAGATACATATCTTATTTTCACTCAAGTCACAGCTTGCACGGACGAATGGTCGGACGGACAAACAGTATATATATATTTGTAACCCTATATCTATCTCGATTAGCTTAGGTAATATGTACAATTGTTAAGTGAGAAAACTATTATACTCCGTAGCAACATGTTCACTGTAGCCGTTTCAAACTGCTCGTAACATTGATTAGACCTGGTTGAGCAATTTCGTTGTAAATATTTGTGAATCGGCAATTTTGCTTCTTTTCCCAAACAGACAAGGCTGACCACGGTATAGCTACGGAGAGGTCAAGTGTAAGTAAACTCTGGCACTCGTACAAACATAAAATAACTGCAGGCCAGGCCTTGCACATGAATGCACAAATTGCTTCTGAAGTGTTATTTTTTTGCTGGGTTTATTTTTTGTTAATTTAGTAGTTGGTGTTGCATGCAACATATCTTTAACGTCCAGTTAGCGGTTCAAGGAAATGCTCCAGGAACAAAAATAACAACAACAGTTAGAAATTGATTTATTGTTAAAATAGAATTTTATATTCAGCTTGAGTTCCTCATGGGGTACTCACCAGCAGCCTTTTTTCATTGGTATACTGAATTTACTGACAAAAATGTGGTAAATATTTCCACGCAAATGGACATGCATTTTTAAATTAAATCTAACAAATTGTATTTACTCATTGCGTTGCAGTTGCTCTCACCAGAGCTGGATTTCTATTATTCACAGTTAGCGTAAATATTTGCTCATATAAGAGAAATATATAGTAGTTATTGCTGTTTTATTTTGGAGTGTATTGATTTTGAACGATGGCTCCATGTCTCACAAGTGTTAATTTTTTTAAATAAAATTTTACATAGGAAAATATTAATCCTGGGCAGTACAAAGCTTAGTTGACAACCTATAAACTTATGGAGAGCCTACTGTGTGAAATGCACTAAAGCGTTTGTTGACTGTTTGAGAGTATTATTCTGATTTTTTTTTAGATTGATACGTGGTTATTTATACATATGTACATATATTCCGCCCGCAGGGATGACAGCTCCTTTTATGCTGCATTTAGTTATTGATTTGCACTACCATTTTTTATGTTTTGCTAGCCGAGATGTCACGTAACTCGTTTTTACGATTTTCGATTGTTGGCTTCGTAAGCGCAGCTTTTAGAGTATTACTCGAGTTGTTTTGTTGTTCAAGCTTTGAAACTATTTTTGTTCTATTTTACTCGACAATGCAATCTAAAAGTTAAGTGCATTGACTTCGAACACATACATATATAAAAAAATGTATATGTCGACTTTGTGCAACATTTATGAATTTGTAGCACTTTGTGTGTGACTCCAATTGCAAAGCCATTCCGGCTGGTTTTTGCATTAATATTATCGAATTCTCTACGGAATAAATATTAAAAAAAGGCAAATGACAATGTACACCAATGGCTCGGAAAGTGGTGGACTTCTAAAACATTTTAGTCGGATTAATTTCGATACCATTGTAAATGTTCGTGTATGTGTTAGCAGAGAGCTTTTATTCTGCTCATTTTTGGTTTGTTGCTTATTTTTAATTTCTGCTACATTGTGTGGTCGGACTAACTTACAGCTTTTCAGTGCCTATCATTGGGAACAAATATGCAGGGCAGTATGTGTATGTAACTTTTCCATGTCGAAACAAGAGAAGAAAAATAAGTCGATTACTGAATTCATATGCCAGTAAATTGACCAGTCATTGCACGAATTTCATTTCCTTTGACTTTAATACCTCCACTGTTATGATTTTCTTATTTTATACTGCAATTACTCCAGTACAAATAAATTCTTCTCAAAAGTGAATCAAACTAAATTTTTTTAAAAATACATACCTGACAATACGTGCAAGCAATTTTCTCCTAAGGCTGTGTCAAACATCTCCGAATACCACTCGACAGCACTAAAACAGTGAGTATTTGCATTTAGGTCATGACCACGTTACTGTCTTGACATTAAATTAAGTGCTCCCAAGAACTGCTTTAAGCATTCACGCCCACGGCAATAGAGTGTTCTTGGTTCCGCAATCAGTTTTGTGTTGACACGCAATTTACAAGAACGCGTGTTAATGGGATTTAATTTCGTTGGAAATCCACTGGTGTACTTATATTATGTTATGTATAATTTGTTTTTTTTTTGGCGTTATTAGGACGGTCTTGACTAAGATTTTCCGAAATAGAGGAGTTTTGCTGCTAGCTATTTGCTTGACTGCCTGTTCCCTGGGGACAATTCGACGACTTCGTTATAGGAAATTTCTCACACACTTAACTAATTCCATAATTTCTCCCAAATCAGGTATACTTTCCTCTACAAAAACTATAATTACATATACTAATATTGAAGCTCCTGAAATACCTTCATGTCTTGTGAGTTAACTTTCACACATTCCCTTAAAAAGTTTATAAATTTATCCAAATTATGCTTGTACGCATATAATTGCGAGAGAAACAAACTCAGAGAGCAACTCGCATATACATATATATGGCTGAAACTAATTAACTCAAAGCTGCTGCTTGAAAAGAAAAAAAAAATATTTAATTAAGGCAACCTGACTTCCGATATAGTTACAAAGGACAATGATGTATTGGTATAAAACTATGAGCTTGGCTAATCATGAAGCTTAGATAATTTCTGGGTAAATTTGCTTATTTGTTGGCATCACTACTTGCGGTATTCGCTCTATGAAGATTAGCTTCCGTTTGTTGCGTGTAATCGTTTATAACAGATAATTACCGGATGCTATTAACAGGTGAAAAAGCAATTTGCGCGGGTGTGGTAAGAGAAAACCGACAAGAAAATGGTAAAAATAAACAAAAATCATCCTGAAAAATGGATAATAATGTTAGTAAGTTGAATTATGCCTAATCATCGCTTAATCGTTTTGGTGTTGCGAAAGACAATGAGCTTCTTTGCTTATTGTGCGAACAAAAGTTCAGTTTGTGGACAGGGCAACTTATTATAAGAGTTGTTTTCTTCGGTTGACTTTACTCCATATGATTGGTGATTATATGAGAGGTACCTTAACGCAACCCAAGTATATTTTCTTAGGGTGTGGTATAATAGTAATTATAGATAAAATCGGATCGATACTACATACGAAGAGTTTTATTTTTAATAATCTTTATGCCGAATATATCGGTCAGCGTATGAGTAATATATAGTATATGTATACATAAAATTGCTTGGATTTCGATCCTATGGTTGACGTTTGACATCCTAAGATATCTTCCTGGCTTTTATGCCTCCAAGTTGCAAGAGTATAAATGTTCGGTTGTACCCGTAGCCCTTCTTTACTTTTTTGCAAAATAACTAGGCAAATTTGTCAGATAAATCTTTGCTAAATAAGTTCTACCAAAACTTTACAATATTTATCTCCTAGTGTATGTGGATACCCCCACTACAAGGTTCAAAATTAAAAAAGCATTTAACATTATTCGTTTGGATGCTATCCATGTACATATTTTTGACGACGTTTCTCGATGAATGATACATGAAAATACACCGTTGTGAGTAAAACATGCTACAGAAACTGAAGGAATATAGGAAGTAGGCGTGTTAGTTGTATGATTTCGTCTATTTTCACACTGTGACACAAGAATGTAAGAAGAATGACACGTACTAAATTTGGTCGGATCCCGAGATATGGGATGTCCAGTTTTCACCCCAGCTCCCTTAAAGCTCTCTTAGCGGACTTCATGGGAGCGCAACAATTCATCATTCACAAAGCAGTATGCCTACAGTACGCTCGCTACAGCATGTTCAGCAATGAGTGTGAAATCGATTTTAATGCTTCATAATTTAAATGAATATTATTACAAAAATGTTAAACGATTTCTAATTGCATTCTACTGCAATTTGCGCGTTCGAATCATATTCATATATAAGTCAACAACTGCAACTCTTTAAAATGTTAAATACTTTTATAACATACATACACTGAACTATGAAATTAGCATGTTGGGCCTCCCTCCAGCAAAGCAATAATAAATAGGAAAAGCGCCCATAACTGAACTTCAAAGATATTTAAAAGAAAAAGAAGCACATGGAAAAATTTATGAAAGTGAAGAAAGGCATTAACTTCTCAAGCAGAATTTAAAATTTTCAGAATTTTGGCAAATTGCTACTAATGAAGTTGGTCGGCAACTAAGATTGAGGAATAAGACAAAGTAAACCCTAGTCTTTCAGTTGTTCAGCGCACAAGTTGAAAGGTAAAACATCTTAAAAGTGTAAGTATCAAAACAATTAGAAAGAAACTACCTATCTTCTAAAAAATAAGTCCATTTCATTTTGAGCGAAATATTAAAATTTCGTTGAAGTAAAAGGCTTTAGTATGGCAACAACGAAATGCAGACACGACAAGCCACGAAACTTTGTACATCAGCTGTTTGATATGTTGCTGGCGTCTTACAAATGTTCATGTAGCAGGCTTCACGACGCCATTTGCAGTTAACTGTCGTGCAGTCATGCCGTGTCGCTCTAATTGTGTTCACCACATGAGTTTGGCCGTAGTGGAGCGTTTATGGTAGATGACACTCCGAATTCTTTTTGATGATTTTGACCAGCTCCACGCGATTCAACAACGTACGTTTTTGCTGGACGTTATCGGGATCGCCTTTTCATCAGCAGTAAACATCCACTTCAAACCCGGATCATTTTTATTGCGATTTTCAAGTGGAAATGAGTTCCATAGGGTGTTTTTTTGTGTGTGACACCCGAATTCAAATAGTTTCAGAGTTGTTTTTCCGCAATGTTTAGCTCATTAGGTACTCAACGACGGTCAGATTCGTCGATTTTCATTATTTTATCGATATTTTCGACAATTGGGCTTTCAGAGCGTGGTGCTTCCTTGCCATCAAAATTATCTGAACGGAATTGGAGAAATCGGAAATATTGCTCGTGATGGGCTGTTAGTATCGGTGCTAGGACCATAAACACGTCTGTCTTTCGTTTTCGCCTTTATCGAAGCCAAAATGTAAAATGCGTCGTATCTCCCCTGTGCTGGCGTTCATTTTTGACGCGTGCTCAAACAATACTGAATCAAATAATAACAAACAAAACTGTTTTCGAAGTGTTTTCTTATCTGTCTACTGCTTCACTTAGTGAGCGACATGCCGTGCTTCCGTAGTGATAACATCGTTGTTGTTGTACTTATTTGAGCAGTGTTGCTGTTTCAATGTAAATGAATACTCATCACGACTTCTTCCTTTGATAAAATTGGATATTCCCGTAGAAACCAGTCCCTGACAGAAACCAAAAGCGTACAACTGTTTCCTACGTTTTCACTACAGGCGTAACTTTTGGCAAATTTCGTTCAATACGGCAGGTCGTAACGTCAGTCACTAACTGAAACATAAAGCGTTGTTGAAATCATTTGATCGTCTCCATGGGACTTAGGCTAAGCCATGCTATGCTCTTTAAATCTCTCAACACAGAGACAGAGAAATATTATTTTTACGAGAGCGCAAGGAGCTCACTTATCTAAGTATCGCTGTTCTTAGCAGCTTAGTCGGTCACTAACTGACGCATTAACGTTGTTGGAATTTTTTGATCGTTTCCAGGTCACTTACGGGGCATCTCGACAGGATAAAATTTATAGCATACTAACTGTCAAACATATTGCTATTGCCATTGCCAAATCTGTATGTGGGCATTTGCTAATATAATGTAATCATTTGCGCAAAGGCGTAGAGTAGCTGATGTAGCGCATGCTTTGAGCTCTTGAAAAATTTATTTTATCATATGCGAAATGCCGTCGGGTAGGTAGCTGATGTAGCGTACGTTTTTAGCTCTTGAACTCCTTAAATCTTTTAGTGGAAAATAATAAAAGAATAAAGATCCTTTTTTCACAAATGTATTTCTGGGAAAAATAAGAAGTCATATTTTTGGACTACTATATAATAGTTGCGGCATAAATTTTATATACCAATTAAAATAATAAATTTAAATTGAGGAATAATATTTTGATTTATGTTTGTATAAGTTTATTAAATTTAAGACCGCTCATTCCCAACCCAATTTGCATAATTTTTCCGTAACTTAATAATTTTAACTAAATATTAGTTTTTTGGAAAAATGTTATTTTGAAAATGTACTTTATTTTTATAATATAACACAACCGTCTTAATGCTCGCTCTTCTAAATTTCATACTACCGAAATGAAAATGCCGTCGGCATATGTGCAAATGGGATATGTTGCCTCTTCAAAATTTTCATAGAAATAAAACCTGTCCTGTGAAACTGCTGAAGTGACAGCTTATAGCTTACAGTATATGGCAAATTAATTAGTATTCTATATATTGTAAGCAATAAGTAATGTGGAGTCTCCCCAGGTGATAGGCACGGCAATACAGTTAGTATGCTATAAATTTTATCCTGTCGAGATGCCCCGTTAAGTTAAGCTATGCACTTTAAATGTCTCAACACAGAGACAGAGAAATATTATTTTTACGAGAGCGCTAAGAGATCGCTCTCTAAGTTACCGTTATACTTAGTAGCTCAGCTTTGCAAAAGTGTTTTAGCTACTGTATAGCGTGAGTAGGAAAGCGAACGATTTCATTTTATTTGAATTGTGCGTTTTGAACAGTGCAGTTATATCAGTTGCCGACAATTCATGTCCAGATTGTACTATACTACAATAATATCCGTAAGTATGAACAAAAATATATCCAGTTGTATATAACTCGAGCTGTTGAATAGCTAAAAGAAGTCATCCTTCAAGTTTTTTTATATTTATTTTGTTCTGAGTTGCTATCAAAGCACATAAGTGTATACACACGTGTGAAGAAATTGACATACCTAATGTTGAGTTTCATAAAATTTTTGCTGTATTATCACCTAAATGCGTACATATGTATGTATATATGTATGCATGTATGTATATGTATACATATACTATATTTGTGGTCGTGAAAAGCGTTGATAATATCTCAAAGACCATTCGGTCGCACTAATCTACGTTTGGAATTATGTGGGTATCAAAACAAATGAGAAACAACAACTTACAAATAAATTATATATGACATGTACCTACACTCATTGTTTCATGTGAAATCTTCGTTGACACGTGCAACCAAATATATGTACATTAGGTTAGGTTAGGTTAGATGGCTGATCAGAGATCGCACGTGGCCTAATGTAGTCCTTTGTGAAGCCATAGAAAATAGAACTCCCGTGTTCGGACTTAAAGATCGGCAAACCGCTTAGTAGCTAATACAAATTATATACATATGTACATACAGGCATAAAAATATTACATGTGTATACACATGTACATACATATAGTCACTAAAAATTTTGAAGTGTTGAGCAATTTTGACAACACTTTATTTAAAAATTAGTTAATGATATGTTATTTATCGAAACTATTGAAAATTACTATACTGGAATTGAATAAAAAAGAAAATTGAAAGAAATCACGAACGAACCAAAAAGACCTAAACAAATTTTAAGAAAGTATGGCGGTTAGCTTTGCATGACCTCGAGTGTACAAATGTTTCCATATGTATAAGAATTATGCAGAAGTCTTAACTCTACGAGGAGGGTACCTAAAACGCTCGTGTGATAAGCATATTTTAGTTTATTCAAAAAATTAGATTGATCGTCATTGTAAACGAAATAAATTAAAATTTAATTCTAATCGAGAAAAAAAGAGAATTTGGTACCTGTGATGAATCGCGTGATACCGCTGATCGAAACTATGACATCATGCGAAACTCTCTGATTTACTCTCATTACTCTATCATTCTCTTTCCCTGTTTACAAAGTTTACGGAATTTTGAGCAGCTGTTATCAAAAAAGATTGGAAGTCAGATATATGCCTGCTTAAAGTAGCTGACAAAATCAGTGCGAACCGAAATTAGAAGGAACGACACAAAAAAGTTCCCAGAAATTGTAAATATAGTAAAACGCAAATATTTAATTATTCATCACTAAATGTTTCGACGCCTTCAAAGGCTTTGTGTTGGTATTGAAAACTTTGACATTTGACAAGATATTTTAAAAAAATTGGTATAGATTATTTTCTAAGGCAACAATGTAATCTGCGATGAAATTTTTCAGATCGGTTAAGTATGGCATATAGCTGCTTTCAAACTGAATGATCGGAATCAACTGCTTGCATGGTAAACTTTCGCATTTGACGTGATATCTTCACGAAACTTGGCATGGATTACTGCTTAAAGTAATAATATAATCTGTGAAAAAATTGTTCAGATCGGATAACTATAGCATATAGCTTCCATACAAACTGATTACATAGTAAATAAATGCATCTGTGAGGGGTATATTAGCTTCGATGCAGCCGAAATTAACGGCTTTTCTTGTTTTTGCTCTTCTTTGCGAAGTATTTGCATTTAAATCGTTAATCACGACATCAGGATTTTTTTTTTAGTTATATTTCGTCTTAGTCGATGTAGTTTTTTATTTAAAACTAGCTGACCCCGCAACCGTTGTCCTGGGTGGAATTATGTGTTTTTAAATGAAAAGAAAGTTAAATTTATCATTTCAATGTAACGCGGCTTGATGAACAACATTTTATAGTTTCTATTCCGGTGTACAGAAAAGATGGTTTTCCAACTCGTGAGCACGCCACGTATATCTGGCCGTGTGAAAAACATAGCATTTCCAAATTTATGCCACACTCTATGCGACTATTCTTATGTCCTGTTGATTGTCAAGCAATTTTCACTGGAAACGGAATACGTTTGAACTGAAATGGCAAATCGTTAGAACTCAAAGGAATTCGTAGAATCAAGCATTCTGCCCCCTTGAATTCGATAGCGCAGATTGCGAAACATAAAAACAACAGATCCAGCTTTGAGACGCAAATGATGCGGTGGCATACCAAGCCTCTCCAAAGAATTTAGAAATTCCACTGGATAATTCACGGCGTTGTTTTCCTTGACAAAACGATCGATCGATTTGTATGAGTGCAAAACCCCCGGAATTTGATATTGAATCTTCCAGTTTAAGTCATTAAGATCGATATTTTTGGCAGCTAAAATTGCGGGTGCACTCAAGCAATGGTAGTTACGATAATTTAGCCAATGTTCGGATAAACATTCGTGATGAGTTCAGCTTTCGTTGAAGTGAATTGACAAAAGGCAGGAACCGGAATTTACCAATTTCCAATACTTAGCAAATACGATGTAAATTGTCTTCTTGTAATTTTTGTTCATATCCCATAACTGACGTGAATTTGAAGGGTGATATGTCAAAATGATCATCGCGAAAAGTGTACGAACTGCAGTGGCATGCGAAGTAGCTATCGCATCGTCCATCGTTTGATTCCATGGATCATCATGTTGCAGCAATTGTAATTGCTGGCATGCTTCTCAAAAAGTTGCATACATCGTACCATTCACAACACGCAATGACTCAAATGAAGTTGAATCGCGTACATTAATCAATAGCAACCGAAGGTAGTTCTCGCAAACGGATCACTGACGAAAGTTGAGAAAAAACTCGTAAATGTTAATTTTGTTGCTGGCGGTGTTTCCACTGACTGTACTGTATTCTCTGTATTAAAATACACTCTCCAAATTAACTACCAGACGTACAACAGTCGGTAAACGTTCATGAATTGCAAAAGTAAATACCCTAAAAAGCGCTTTATTGCAGTTCACGTATCGACTGTATCATTCACGACCAATACCTGCCGGGTTACTTCCTTTGGTGACGTACCTGCAAACGTATTTTATCGATAAACCAAACTGCAATATTCAACACTGATATGAGTTTTGAATGTGAGTTAGACAATAATGGTGAATATAGTACGATCCGTGTGTTGTCGATTCGATATTTACTCTTCTAAATTGAGTGCTGAATGTTCTGCCATTGTCGCCAGTGGCGCCGATAGAGTGGATATCCATGATTTCTAGGTCGTGTTTCCGAAAAAACAGCACGTGGATAGTGTTTCTGCATTTATTGGTAGACATACAAACCGAAGTGCAATTATGTTGTCCGCAAGGTCCATGGACCATATTGGTTTTCATTACTTCGTATAATACTGGATCTTTCTCTGCATCAAGAATTTCCGCAGAAATGATTTCATCAATTTGTGCTGGTGTAACCACCTTCTACCATCCAAAGAAGAATGTGTGCGTGCGGCAAATCTCTCTTTTGCAACTCAACAGAGTACATCCAGCATCTGACTGCACCATATATACATAAATTGCTTCAAGATAAAATCCATCAAACATTGTAACTGTTGTTTGAAAAGTAGTATTGTGACATCGTGATAATCGCTTGCTGATTGACCGCGATTTATAATTCCACACATATGTCACCACATCCTGGGAGTACTCGGTCATGTGTCTTGGGATGCCAATGGGTGTTGACGGACCCGCCGACCGATATTAGCGCGACCTCTTCGTGGCTTCGTAACAAATTTCAATTTGTAATTGATCACTTCGTCTGAAACTCACATAAAGCTTTCCCTGAATAATTTTCAATAATTTTTCTTTTGAAAAGCCGGAATAAAAAAGTAAGCGACCGAAATTGAACGATTCAAATAATTTACAAATCAAAATACTGAAAAACAAAACCAAAAAAAAATGGAAAAAAAGTGTGTGTGAAAAAAGTTACTTTTTGGAAATTTCCAATTTTGCGGATTTTCCTCATGAAGAGTACCTTTTAAATTTTTTCTAATTTCCTAACCTTCCCCGATTCACGACGAACATGCTTTGAAAATTTCATCAAAATTGGTGCAGCCGTTCTCGAACTAAAAAAAAAATTCAACATCAAGAAAAGATCTCTTTTTAGGGGTTTTCCGGCAGTTATTGAAATTTTTTTTTGCCGTAAAAACCATCTTTGTACTTCACCGAACATTTAAAAAAAAGAATTGGCCAAATTGGTCCGGGCGTTGTTGAGTTATGCGTTCATTTTTATATACATATCAAATTTAAAGCATTCCGTTTAATATTGTCATTTTTTTATTACGAAAGGAAAGTTCAGTAACCAGTAAGACCTGCTCTACAAATTAATTACAGTGAGCAGAACCGCTTGATGGAGAAATGAATGGCGAAAAATTTGCTTCTTCGACGAACAGTCTCTGGCCGATGTGACATTTAAAATTTCAAGCCCAACGGCTCTGTAAGTATTACTTTGTCCTCAGCTTACATTAAATTATATGTATAACTTAATGTTTTTAGTTTTTGGGTTGCTCAATGTACCCGCGCATCGTTTGATACTCGCAGCAGCGGGTCCCTACTTCGAGAACCTTTCCAATGGCGTTCAAGGCAATAATCCCGTCATCGAGATAAATGATATCGATAGCGATATGTTTTTGCGTCCAAAACCTTTTGTTTCTACGGTCATGCCTTGAAAAGTTGTATGGAAGCATAAGCACCCTGTGAAGTGTATTCACCGATATGTGCCATGAGGTAGTATTATCAGAAACAAAATTGTATAATAAGACTCACCTCCATGAAATTCTGTATTTCGTATTCTATGATTTTCTGCTTAAGATCTTTACATTTCGTTTCGCGCTCCAGCGTATAAGCACCCTGTAAAGGGTATTCATCGATATGTGTCATGATAGTCCACACAACTGTTTATGGCATCGTCCAATTGCAAAACGATTGCTGCCATGGCGAAGACATTGTCAAAACAATACTACTGTCTTAGAGATAAGTGATGTAGATAGCGATATTTTGCGTCTAATTACCCTTTGTTACATCGGACAGATCTTCATTACCGTTAACAATATCGGTGCCATTCTGAAAGCAGCAATCGTCTTGCAATTGGACGATTACAAGTTGTGTGGACTACCTCATGATACATATCGATGAATACCCTTTACAGGGTGCTTACACGCTGGAGCGTGAAACGAAATGTGAACTTCTTAGGCAAAAAATCACAGAATACGAAATACAGAATTTCATGGAGGTGAGTAGAAAAATATACACGTAATATCTCACAAAAGCGTTTTTATTTCTGATAATACTAGTCAGCCAAAGCGATGAGTTTCCAAATTTCGATGTTGAAAAAATGCAACGTAATCTGGAATCTGATAATTTGAATATAACTCGTGAGGAAGATGATTTCGATGCCATTAACCGTTGGTTCGATTACAATGTTCTTGAGCGTCATGGACAACTGCTACTTTTAATAGCTTGTCGCCAGCTTACCCAAGTCGAAGTGAACTTTCTGTTGACACACATACATACACTACCTGGTTGAGAGCTGCTGGCCGTGGATCAGAAAGCCTGCACCGCGATCAAAAATAAATATGCGATTTACAGAACCACGTGGGATCGGTGCTGCTTATTCTGATGAAAAAACATTGCTGGCGGTTTGCTCAGAGGAAACAGAGGTAAGCGTACACTGTGGCTTATATTCAAATATAATAATCTTAAATTAATGTATGAAAATATTTTTGGAATAGATGAATCCCAAGCTGCTGCAATATAACAAAGCTGAGGATAAGTGGCAAGAATACGCGAGTATAGAAATCGATTAGCAATGGTATAGAACTATTTTAAAGAATGATAATATGTAAGTTGTCAAATATCTCCCTTCCGCTTTTTTGCTCTTTATTCAATGCTTTATAAAAAGTGTTACAGTGATCGGATGTAGCTCAAATAATTCGATAATCTGTTTCCATCTAGACGGCAACTTCATAATACCCCTCGTAGAAGCTCTTCCTTATTTGCGAAGAACTCGGACAGTCACTATTGAGTTCAACTTTACACCAATAAGGGCGATCGCCATGGACAGGAATAGGCAGCGGTCTAATTGTTCGCAGTAGATGGTATAATTAAGCGTCTGAACATATGGGAGTAGCTCAAGTGGATGATTACCCTCCAATCCTACCAAGCACACAGCAAAACCTTCCTGGCCGTCTATCCCGGCTTGTGGGACGATTCACCGGCCTTCCACCACGATCGATTTCGCTTGATATCGCTGTTTGTGATCCATTTTTCGTCGCCAGTCACCATCCGCTTTAAAAATGTGTCATCTTCTGGGCGAAGTCACGAGATGCCACACGCCGGTCTAACTCGATGTTTTCCATGATTTGATCAGTATTAGTCGTCACAGGTTGTCCGCTAATCATGCATAGCGTCGTTTTGTAGGTTATGTCAAGACCTTTCAAAGATGTATAGTATTGCCAGATAGAAGCTCTGTAGCGCTTTATACGTAGCCGCACAATTTAAAAGGCGGAAGGGAGATATTTTACATTCTAATATAATTTATTAGCGGTTATAAAAAAATAAGGTTCCTCTACATTTAAGAAGAAAGGAGTGCAGTGACACGTTATGATCTGGTTGACGCTGACTTTAGAAAACTCTAACTCTTTGACATTGTCAACGACTTCTTTAGAATAATTCTAATTTTTTATAAAAAGACTATGCAACGTGTCGAAATGTCACTTAGAGATAAGCATTTTTTCTTCAATGTTTTTTTTTTTTATTTCCAGATATACGACTTCCGAGTTCGTATGGGAGTTCGTAACAACAAACCACATGGTGCAAGATATATTAAGTTGATTTTTGCCTATCGCTTGATGTCAATCTAAATATTCTTAACGAAATTTCGCAGATTTGCTCTTTGGAAGCTTACGGTGGTTTTATAGCTTGCGTATTGCTGGATAATAAACTATGGGCTTTTACTGCAAATTCTTTCCTAGGAAGACATATGAATCAGTATATGACGAGGAAAATGGCCGTTGGGGACAAAAGTGCTCACTACCCGAAAGAAGTATTCATTCCTGTTTTGTTGCGCCTTAAGACGTCGAAATGAAAGATCAATATTAATAAATATATATCTTGTAATAAAAGCTCTTATAAGAAATACCAGAGATATTTTTGATATTCTCGTATTCTCAGGCTGAGTAAACTCTTCTCTCTTTCTCTCTCGCTTTCTTCTTCGCTTCATTTTAAGAGCAATCGATCAGAAAACTTACGATACGGAGAAAGAAATATTATTGCTTTCGCAGTAGTATTGAAAAAGGTGAGCGCATTTCATCACAGTTAGCATCAGCGGACTTGAAAATATCACAGTTGAGCGAAATAATATTACTCTCAATGCAAGTATTAACTTAAGCTTACAGATTTGCTTTCAAACCATGAGCAAACGCCTGCATGCATATGTATATTATTTACAGATATATTCTTGAAACAACTGTTATACAGCGGAATTAAAGGTTTTTATAATGCCTGAGTTTGTGGTTAATAATAAAGAATTATCTAAATAAACGTTTCTGGTGGCCTCACCCAACAAACTTCTGGCCTATTGTTGAATATATTCTGAAATATAATTAAGTAAATATGATAAATGAACATGGCTATAATCGAGCATATAACCATTCAAGAAATAACTTTAGGAAAGAAAATAGACACGCAAATGCATATCTATAAACATGCAAGCATATCAACAACGAAGTTTTGGCAATGCCAAGAAATTGTTGATGAAAATGCTATCAAAAAGTGCTATGTTGCCACTTGTGCCATTGCGTTTTGCGAGGTTGTCGCATTTCCCTTCTGGGAACAAAATCAGAAACTCGTGCAATGTATGTATGTATGAGTTTTGAATGTTTGCCACCGTGGCAAAAATGTTTTTGAGAGCATGAGCATGAGCGGTAGATGCGTATTTTCAGTTCAAGGTGTTTTTTCGTTGGGATCTGAAAGTGGATGGGAAGGTCAAAAGCGTTTAGCAAAGAAAGATAAACTAATGATTTTGGACGATTTCTCGGGCATTTGCTGATATCAACAAAGCCTAGATTTGTGAAGTATGGAAGTCGACGTCAACGGTTGTACCATAAATTAAAAATAAAATTGAACGTACGTGAGTCACTTAA
Source organism: Bactrocera tryoni (assembly GCF_016617805.1). NCBI lineage: Eukaryota > Metazoa > Arthropoda > Insecta > Diptera > Tephritidae > Bactrocera > Bactrocera tryoni. The sequence goes on from NC_052499.1 coordinate 69,587,233, forward strand.
GCAAAACGAACTTTCTAGAATAGGCAGGTTTTCGAAACCATATCTCTATTTTCTAATGACACAATCACTTTCCGCGGCAAATCATAATTTAATTAACAACACGCCAAAAGCAATATATCAATGCTAATTGCTCTAACCAACATTCCTGAGTTCACTTTTGAAATTTTGAAAGAGAGAAAGAGAGATAAAAATAATCATAAGAACATAGAGCCGTTAGGTTTCCGCCGCTTATAAGCCATGATGGATAATTTGCCTGACTTAATTTAATCTGCGGTTTGTATAAATCAGTCAATATGTGAAATTGTAGTGAAATATTACGCAAATTACTTTTAAATGATATTATTAAGGAAAATACCATTGAAAAAGTAAATTTGGGAGGAAGATATTTTGTTAATAAAAGTCAATTATTTAACAAAAAAGATTAAATGTCGCTTTCGAGAGAATAAGAAGAAACTTTCATTTAAATTATTTTCAAAACCTATTTGACAAAGCGATTTTGTTAGTATCATTACAAAATCTTGATGTTGGCAGATTTTTCAGTTACTATTAACTTAGCTCGTATTCTGTCGATTTATATTTTTCAAAATAAAATAGCTGATAACCGATAAATGGACTAAATACATATTTACCCCATGGAAAATGAAGCGTACTGCTGCAGAAACTATGAGAGTAATAGCGGCTATACCTATATATGGAATTTACATACAAGTAAACAAGACTTTCAAAAAAACAAAACAGAAAAAATGGGTTTTTCGGTAAAATCAATTTATTTTATAAAAATAAAGTCTCCTTCTGCGTCAATACAGTTTTGTGCACGGCACACAAACATGTCGAATGAGTGTTTTAGCTCGTTGGCTGGATTGTGTGGAACAAACCGTGCACACAACTTTCGTAAGCCCAAATGTTCTTTCGAAATGCAATAAATCGATGCTTTGGAGATGTTCAATTCCATTTCCATAAATTTCAATGATGATTTCGGCTGATTCGGCACTTTGAAAATATTGAAACCACTCGTGCACATTGCTACGGGATAGGCAATCATCAATTCTTACTGGACAATCGATGAAGATAGCAGCTTCTAACGCATCAGTCGACATACTACTGTGCCCAAAAAACAAGGTCACATTGTATTTATTTTGAAAATTCTTTATTTATTCTTCCAAATCATTTTCATCCCTTTCAAAGTAATCCCCTCCCGACGCAATGCACTTATGCCAACAGATTTTCCAATCTTCGAAACACGGGTCGTAGTCACTTTCCGGGATGGCCTTCAGTTCCGTCTTCGCTGCCGCTTGAATCTCCTCTATCGTATTAAAACGGTGTCCCCGGAGCGGTTTTTTGAGCTTAGTGAACAGCCAGAAGTCGCACGGCGCCAGATCAGGAGAATACGGTGGTTGCGGAACGATATGGGTTGAGTTTTTGGCGAAATGATCACGAATTACGAGGGCAGTATGGGATGGTGCATTATCGTGGTGTAAAAACCAAGAATTGTCTTTCCACAATTCCGGCCTTTTTAGGCGGATAGCGTTACGCAAACGACGCATAACGTTCAAATAATATTCCTTGTTGACTATTTGACCGGTTGGAAGGAATTCATAATACTCAACACCATGATAATCGAAGAAAACAGTCAACATGACCTTGATTTTTGAGCGACTTTGGCGAAACTTTTTTGGTCTGGGCTCTCTTTTGGCACGATATTCGCTCGATTAATCGGACCAAGTCTCACCGCCAGTTATAATGCGTTTCATGACACCCTGGTAGTCGGAAAGCATCGTTTCACACACTTCAAAGCGACGCCTTTTTTCCAAAAAATTCAATGTTTTCGGTACCAGTCGAGATTTGACGCGCTTGAGGACCAAAACATCCTTCAAAATGGTATTGGCTGAGCCTTTCGATATGCCAACTTCATCAGCAAGGTCTCTAATTGTTAATCGACGGGTTTTCAAAAAAAAATCTTTGATTTGTTGAACGTGAGCTTCGGCGGTTGAGGTTGATTGTCGCCCTAGACGCTCTTCGTCTTCGACACGTTCACGGCCGGCTTGGAACTCACTATGCCACTTGTAAATATTTTTTTTAGACATAGCCTCATCACCACTTGTGGAGAATATTTTAGCTTCAATGCAGCCATACCTAACGATTTTTCTTATTGACCTTCATATTTTTCAAATTGTTTGTTAATAGTCGTAGAAATTCCAGATTGTTAAGTGATGTAGTAGGTACCGACAAGATCGAAGAGGCTGCAGAACCATGTACATATTTGCTCAGCATATGAAGTGCACAACTGTAACAAATTTTTAATTTAAATAGTGCAGCCGGTGCTCATGTTAAACTCATTTGAACTGCAGGATTTGGATTCGACCAAGTTGCGCTTGAATTTCCTTTATAAGAAACTTCAAACCTTAGATGCTTGAATGAAAAAAATTGTGGTAAGGTTAAGTTAGAGAATCTCATAATATCATGGCACATGCTAATAGACATATAATGGAGTAGTATAGTTAACTTAACGTCCGTAAAGAAAGGGGCAGCTGTTGCTGACAGCTATTTGCAGATTGTTTAGCTCATTTTGTTTTGTGAGAAATTCGTTGCTATCGAATAAATGGAAATTTGCATTTACCTTGACGATGGCAGAAGGCAAATTTAAATTTATACTTCTTCTTCTTAATTGGCGTAGACACCGCTTACGCGATTATAGCCGAGTTAACAACAGCGCGCCAGTCGTTTCTCCTTTTCGCTGTGGGATATTCCAAGCGAAGCCAGGTCCTTCTCCACTTGGTCCTTCCAACGGAGTGGAGGTCTTCCTCTTCCTCTGCTTCCCCCGACGGGTACTGCGTCGAATACTTTCAGAGCTGGAGCGTTTTCGTCCATCCGGACAACATGACCTACCCAGCCTAGCCGCTGTCTTTTAATTCGCTGAACTATGTCGATGTCGGCGTATATCTCGTACAGCTCATCCTTCCATCGAATGCGGTATTCGCCATGGCTAACGCGCAAAGGACCATAAATCTTTCGCAGAACTTTTCTCTCGAAAACTCGCAACGTCGACTCATCCGTTGTTGACATCGTCCAAGACTCTGCACCATATAGCAGGACGGGAATTATGAGTGACTTATAGAGTTTGGTTTTTGTTTGTCGAGAGAGGACTTTGCTTCTCAATTGCCTACTCAGCCCGAAGTAGCACCTGTTGGCAAGATTTATCCTGCGTTGGATTTCTAGGCTGACATTGTTGCTGATGTTTACGCTGGTTCCAATATAGACGAAATTATCTACAACTTCAAAGTTATGACTGTCAACAGTGACGTGAGTGCCAAGTCGCGAGCGCGACGACTGTTTGTTTGATGACAGGAGATATTTCGTCTTGCCCTCGTTCACTGCCAGACCCATTTGTTTTGCTTCCTTGTCCAGTCTGGAGAAAGCAGAACTAACGGCGCGAGTGTTGAGGCCGATGATATCAATATCATCGGCATACGCCAGCAGCTGTACACTCTTATAGAAGATGGTACCTTCTCTATTCAGTTCTGCGGCTCGAACTATATTCTCCAGAAGCAGGTTGAAAAGGTCGGCAAAGTTTAAATTTATACACTCAGAGTAAATTTACTAATTTTTGTTTAGTTCTGCGAATCAGGAAATGGAAATGAAAATCTGAACAAGCTTTAAGTAAGGAATGTGTATACTTTTTTCATATACATGGTTCTGAAAATATAAAGTTTAAGTGATTTCGTTTATCTGATAAAAATAAAATATTAACTGCTTATATACATACAATATATCTATTGTACGTAATTGGCTGCATGCCCAAAAAATACAAAAAAAAAAAAAATAACAACATTAATATAATAATATTCGCATATGCTCATTTTAAAAAATTAGGTAATTAAGAAAAGTAAAAGATTAATTTAACCAGACTTTTATCTCTCTACGCCTAATAATTTGCACTATTTAAATCACAACTCAGTTATAATTGCACCAGAAGTACTCCAAAAGTGGATCAAATTTATATTGAAAAATTTAAATTTGTTTGAATAAAATTTTTAATTGAAATTGTTCAAACGAATTTTTCGTAGAAGTTTAAATTTCGCAATAAAAATACTTTAACTTTGCGCAGCTCAACTCCAACATTATTTCAATTACTCAGCCACAATGAATGAGAGACTCTCTAATTCTCATTGCAGTGGCATTTACATAGAATTACAAAAATTTTACGATGAGAAATTCACTCCGCAGTTACTCGTTGCCACCTCTTGCATCCATCTGCTCGTGATTTTCTATTTGTTTGCTACGCAAAGTGGTGCGTGTTTAACTAGCAGGCAGCTATATACCAGTATTTGTGAGCCATTCTGTTAGAATTTGCATCGCAATTTTCTATGGCTGCTTGAATCAACATTAATGTAAGCGCGGTTTGTAATAACATGAGCTTTTAGACCTAATTTTTGTGTGGTGTCTGGGTAGATGTGACTGACTTTTATAGAAGCGCAAACCTGTGCTTACCTATTCAAACAAAGTATGCAAATTCATGTGGCTAGTGCGTATAACCCTTTGAGGGAATTTTTTCTATGCTCACTCAATTCCTGTTTGCATTTGTGCTTGCCTCTGTTGGTCTGAGTCGCGTCGTCTCTTAGTTCACTAACCTTTTCTACTCCACTTGCCTATAGCGCCTGACGTGATTTAGCTTGTAGAAACTGTAATAAAAGCCATATAGTTGTATTAATGTAATTACTGAACACTTTTTTATGAGTTCCGTGTCTAAAAATATTTGTGCTAAAGTTTCACTGCATCATATTCTGTGCTTCTGTGTTCATTTAGTAATTCAGAAAGTTGAGGTTTGGTCTGTAAAAATCGTTAGTATTCAAAAGGTATAATCTTTCACGATTTCTGAGAGCTACGAGGATTTGTGAGTGGTTCGCCGAAATATTGCTGAAAGCAACATGGCTCTGTCGGTAGACGACAAACATTGAATATGATAAACAAATTATGGATCATAGCTTCATTTCGTCTGACTCTGAATATTAAAATATAAAAAATGCTTTTAAAGTTCTGGTCAATACAGAGTTATTGAAAAACGCTTATACTCAAACATAATTAATGTATGGATAATTCTTTTCCTCATACTTTGCAGGGTGAGTCTACGCGTATTAAAAATTAACATGCTGCTACTGAGACTGAAATGTATATTAAACATGGCTGCGATGCCACTACAAATCCAGCTATCATATATTTTGCTAATAACTACACTAACCTCCACAATGGAAGAAACCCGTACCACACAAAAGTCGATCACACAGATGGAAAATCTTGTGGAAATCAGTTTGATTTTGTGTTCTTAGAACAAATTTATTTCTGATTGAGAGAAAGGTTGAAAGACCTTCTAAAAATCAACACACAAATTTGTTTATTTGCAATACGGCGAATATGTGCTTGGATACCCAAAATCTTATTTGCCTAAGACAATCAAGCCTACCGCCCAAGAGAATGGTGGCTGTGATAGCGTGTATGGCGGGAAATATGGTTCTACTGAGATTTGTATAACATACATATATCGATATGTTTTTTTATGAGTATATGCTAATACTTGAGAGAGTAAATGTGCACGTCAAGGCAATTCTGGCAGACAGCAAATTTATTTTATATTCCGCAAAGTCGATTTAATACTTTTCGCCTACTTTAGAAAAACAAAAAAACAAGTATTTTGTGCTTTTGAAAGAATTTTTGCATTTCAACAGACTTTCTAAGGCTTATCATCATTTCACGAATACAACATTTTCTCCCTTCGATACCTTTTTTTGCTACAACAGTTTAATGAACCTTTTACTGTTTCATGGTAACAGGAAATCTTTTGACAGAAGGCATAAAATACATTTTTATTTTCACACAATATTGTATACCAATGTAAGCATATTCAGATATATGTACGGTGGCTTGTTTCTTTTTTTTATAAAAACATGAGACTTCAATTGAAGTCAATACATTTGGGTTAAAACAAAAAAAATTTATTTCGCTGCAACCGGTTTCGGTTCGTCTTGTTGCTGGTCCCGTTTTATACCCTCAACAGGCTATATTAGTTTTGCAGACCAGGCAAAATTAAGGTAAAGATATCTTATACGATATTCGCATATAAAAGGTATTAGAGTACCAAGTTACCGTTTTTTTTTTGTTGTACACTTGTTTGTAGTGAATTGTGCTTTTAGGAAGGACTGCGGTCAAGAAGGAAGCACAAAAGATATTTAAAGCAAAGAAAAAATAACATGAATTTGCAGAACAATGTAAAGGAGTTTATGTGTGTGCTTGGTCGAAATTGATTGCTTTGGCTTGTAAATTGTGTGCAACAAACAATTGAGCAACTAAACGGCGAATATTAGAGAAGAAGATTTTTGATTGCACTCCAAATTTATATACCTTACGTTCTACAGATATTTATTTGTGTATGCGTGGGGTTTTCTTTTATGAAAAGGTGCAAATTCCGCATTTTAAAGTTTGGTATGTTCTTTGCTGAATGGATGAAAAGACTCGAGCTCTGAAAGTATTCGACGCATTACGCCGAGGGAAGCAGAGGAAGAGGAAGACCTCCACTCCGTTGGAAGGGCCAGGTGGAAAATGATCTGGCTTCGCCTGGAATCTTCAATTGGCGTCATACTTCGAAAAGAAGAAAAGACTTGCGCGCTGTTGTGAACTCGGCTATATTTCTACGTCATCAAAACAGATGTTATTTGCTGTTTTACTGTTATTTTATGCATGCGGTTTGATTGTGTTGTCATCAATGAAAAGACAATAATAACGCAATAAAGGAATAAATAAAAAGCTTTTTGTTTATAACGGAGCATATATTATTCTGTTATATACAATTTAAAACAGTGAGTAAAGGCATAACAACTTTCTTACCAATCTTAACCCTTTTGGCCCGAATATTTTCTTCAAATTTAGCTATAAATAAGGCTAAATGGTCAACTGGTTATTATGAATTGGAGAGTTCTTAGACATTCCAAAAATAAAGATGCACTCAAAGCTTAAAAAATCATGTCACCCGGAATATGATGAAAGAGGCTTTAATAAAATGAGCCCGAGAAAAGTTTTTTTTTGCGCTTTTTTATTTTCTTAATATGATAAATAAATTTTAGTTATGGATAAGCATGGAAAAAAATTATTTTAAGACAATATGTAAAAAAACCAAAAACAATTATATATTTATTTTAGAAAATACCTCTTTCTATTTATGCCATTGTACGTATACCCATTAAAATCTCATCTTCGATGTGAAGTAAGTATGAACGTTATGTTAGAATCGTCTGCGATTAGCAGCAGCATGGAATCTATAGAATAACTAACGGTGCAATTCAACCCATTTCACTTCGACTCTTAATAACCGCACAAAAGCACCGTGCTCAGCGATCCTTCGACTCTCCCTTCAATAGAAACCATGAATGATTGTGTGGATCTGTGTCGGCAACACCCGCAGCTGAAATGAACGGTAACATGAATTAAACAGCAACAGCAGTAATCAGCTGCCGGCAGATCACAATAGACAGGAATATGCATGATACTCATTTCTGTCTTTGCTCTCCATCTTCGGACTGATGGATGGGAAACGTGTATCCGTGCACGTGGCTGTGCCCAACACCACCGCTGTGAGGAATCATTAACTCGGCGCAAAGTTTTCTTAATTGAGGTAAACTTGTGGAGGCGGCACGCAATGATTTTCTTTGTGCACTTTTCTGAAACGGGTCTTGATGGATGAACTGTGGTAACGCATTGCGTTCGCACGTTTTAATTAACAATGTTAGGAAGCTTTGAAACATAAGAAAGGTGTTTCATATATATGTAAATTTTATATTATTTCACTTATAATTCCAACCTTGTGTGAAAATATTCGAAAAGGGATCAAAATTCATTTATATATGCAAAACTTTCTGGATTCACACTTTAGTAAAAACATGGTCAAAAGATTTATAATTTACCGATATTTAAGTGGCGATGGCGTGTGGCGTGTGGCGTTGTGGTATTGTGTGCGGGTTACTAATTATTGTGCCAACTAGTCACACATTCTGGCACTCTGTTGAAATAGCCATAAAAACAAATACACCTCCTCACACGCATACAAAAACGAACGCGTGTGCATACTTAAAAGCATTGAAACTCGATTTTGCATTGAACTGTACATATTACTATGCTCGATTATGTCCTTGACCGAAGTATTTTCCCAATTAACTGTTTCTAGCAGATTTCAACTGCGAACAGACAACACAGTAACGTGAATTTATAGGTTAAGCTTGTGCCTTGACATGTACAGGGTGTTTGTTTTGAGACTTGAAGATTTGAATAACAAAACGTATGCTTTTAGTTTGAGGTTATCACCAAGAATTTGGTTTTCTATTAAAGTAAGGGGTTTTCATTATGTTTTAAAAATGATTTTACGTCGAACGACCCAATTTTCTACTAATTTTTGCAGCAAGTTTTTCTATTAACGGTGCATATTTGTGCTTAAAATTAAAAAATCGGGTGAAAACTTGCCCTAGAAAAATAACTAATTTTTGCCTTAAGAAAAATAACTTACACACCAATTTTCTAAGTCTCAACCAGAAATGTTTACAACATCACACACATACATATATACTGAACACTGCGCAAACCTCGAATAGCAAGACTTATACTTAAGCCAAGTCGCAATTGTCAATTGAACATTAGGAGGTGAACTTACCGAAAAGTAAGTGCGTGCATAGACTCAAACACGCACAAATTAAAAATTTTGAGGCGTTGTGTTTTTGTGTTTTAAGTTGGCGTGGCATGGCGTATAAGTAACATTTTACAGTGGCACTCTGACAGGTATTTTTTAATTTTAAATTTTATCGTAGCTTTCTGGTTACGTCGCAGTTAACTCAGTCAACGAAACATTTATTTATATGTATGCGTGTATTGACGTCTCTTATATAGGTTTAAAAGTAACAGTTATTTATAAAACGACTCTTAAAAAGAAATGCTCCTAAGTAAAGATCTCTTTAATATCTAAAATTAACTTATGTGACGGGGCGAAAGCGTTAATTCTCTCGTGCGCTCTCTGTTATGTTTCAGCTTGGATAAAAATTGCCCGTGAGGATATTCAAAAGGCGGACAACAACGTCAACTCAATTCAATTCGACATAGTTTATTCACTTATGTTTTTAATGCAATGTATCAAGAGTTATACATCAATTGAAAATAACTATCCAGAAATTGGATGACTAGCAACGCACGTGAGCCTTATCCTCACATCTATTTTTTAAAGGCAAGCAAGCTGAGATATTAATTGGCTTAGAAAAAGTATACAAATATGGAGATAGTCGTTTGTTATATGTATATGAAAATGGTTTACTGATGCAAAAACATATTTCCATAATAATGTAAATTACCGGATCTGAATTTGGGTTCTTCATATCACTGAATAGCAGTTTCTCTATTATAGACTTCGGTTTTGCTCCCTCTTCATTCATTAATAGTAAATGAATAATTGTTCTGTTCTGTTTTCGGCGCCATGTACAATTCAGCTAAAGAACTTCATAGCGGAAAACTTTTGCAACAACAATTAAGTGTAATAAAGTAATAAAAATGGAGCAACGACATCGAATGTTATAAAATAGTAAATAGTAAATATATAATTGCTGCAATAATAATGATTGCAATAAAATTGACGGCAATAAGAAAACTTCCAGCGGATGAGGCTCAACACAAAAGGAATTTAAAAATATACCATATGTCCTTCGTTAAATTGCGCGGTGTTTTATGTTTGCAGAGTTGATTCAACATTTGTTGGCGGCAAATGAGCTGCACTCGAATACTTGCACTTAAAATAAACTGATCGCAGCTGAGCCGACTTAATTGCCGCACTGGGTTACTTCAATTAAACTTGCAATTGGCAAAGCACTGGAATCGTTATAGCAGTCACGTGAACACACTTGCACCCTTAGTAGCTTAGTACGTATTTTGTTTAAATATGCGCAATCACCTGATGGTGCCAGTTGATTGATAGTGTATGTACTTGTGGTGTGATAGCCCCATCTGCTGAAGCAAAACTAAAACGGTTTTGATATTTTTCTGATTGACCAAACATGCTGGTATAGTGTATTGTGAATTTACCGCATTTTATTAAAATTTTCAAAAAGTGAGCAGCGCAGATATGTACATATGAATTAAAAGGAAAAACGATTTTGGGGAGAATTTATTGGACACGTCATTACTTGCAGATTTGTTTTTAATACTAAACTCTGTACGACAATAAATTAAATGTGATAAAGTTCTCAAGATCATTTAACAGTTTATTCGGGTAATCATAACAGTTTTATCGAAAGTCTTTGAGAAAAGTGAGCACTGCAAATCTGTAAATCATCCGTACAAGTTTTTTATGTTTGTGGAAAATATATTACTAAATCTGAAGGCAGAGTCTCTACTAAGAAGGTTTTGTGATGTAAGAAAAGGAATGTATCCCGAAAATGTTTGTAATATCGTGATACGTACAGTTAGATGACTGATATAATGGGAAGCCTGTTTTTATGTCTTTTTCTCAGCCAATGGTTTGGCAGGAAAGAGTAAATCACCCCATCTTTGTTTGACTGTATCAGAGTATTTCCAAAAAACGAAATTAATAGTAAAATAAGGTACCCAAAACTAGCATCAGTATAAAACCGATTCTTCACAGTAAAGAATATCTAGTACCTTTGGCAGCAGACTCCGCTTGTGAAGGCTTGTTGAGGAATTGAGCTGAAATGAGAAATGTCGGAGTATCTCCCTTCCAATCATACCACGCAGCAACCATTTAATAGAACAGCGCGAGTTGAATGATTTGATCTGTGTTTTGAATTTGTCTATTAGGAAAGCGGAACATTGGGTACTTGTTGACTTCTAAAACAAAATTATGTGCGTCGAGGAATCGAAATATGTAGATACTTTTCCTATTTACGCTTTTTTCAGCAGATTCATTTCGATAGAAAAACAGAAAAACACATGTTTCATTAAATGTGAGAGCACAAAAAAAACTTTTCACATAGTGATTCTTAATGCATATACATACATATTCGTACACAAATTCTCCTCACCACAATGTATTGCTATTATTTATTCTATACACTTTCTTCGCTTTATTTCTGCTTTTCAACGCACAACCGCAAGGTAGTAATTTTTAAAGAAAGGACGACCTGACCAGAACTGATGCTAATATTTGTATTTGGTGCCGATGATGTACATAGCTGCAACTGATAGTGCAAAGAAAATATTAGCCTTGGACCTTTTTGGTATTTCATTTCACGCCAGATGGTCACCTTTAAAAGCATGAAAAATACCAACATTAAAAATATTATATATAAAAAATGAGAAGAAACGTAGACAAACACTCTGAGCTCTGCAAAATAACCAAATATCAGATCTAATTCGCAGTTAGTAACTAAAAAACTCAGAAGAGTTTTACATCTCAACTAGTTAAAGAGAACAAATAGCAAGAAAACGCGTTTCAAGTGTCACAAATGATGATGATTTTCGAGTGGAAGAAAATGAAAAAATTATTTAAAGGTAAAATAGCATGCTCCATTCTTTTCAACTCATCTTACCAAAAGGTGTTTTTATTTGCAAGTTCTTAAGCGGTCAAATCAAAAGGAGATTTAAACAAAAAGCCACTAAAAGCCTGTTAACTATTGAGCATCAATAAAATAGTGGAGAAAAATTTAATTATATAAAAACCGCAGCAATACATTTTCTATACAAAGTGTGCGTTTATGTGGTGACAAAGTTCGTGTAGGTAGTGGAAGTTTTTGTTAAAAATGTGTTGGTGTAGTGTAATGTAGAATTTTTATTTAACAGGAGACAAGTCAGTTCTCAGTGCATAAATAATTAATATTAAATAAGTGGCCGCACTCAAAGCGGTATGAACTCAAATGCCTTATCAATTGGGTTTGAAAAGATATGCAAATACCGACAGCTAATTAAAGTCTGAGTAACGAAGGTTGATATTCTGTTAATAAAGAAGTAGAGGTCAACGACGTACCTTCAAATATATAGACTTTCGTAAGGGAGTGTTCTCATGTAAACAATTTGAGAGAAGTAAGAAATGTGTATCGCGTTGAGGCACAGCTTTCACGTCACTTAACGGTGTTTCACGCAAAAGTAAGTACACCAGATCATGCTTTGACGAAAAGCCTACCAACCGGTGTATGTAATTTCAGGACTTAAATAATTGATGCTATCATCCGCGCCCCATGTTGCAAGTATTTCAGGTTGCATTTGCAAATGTGACACTCTAAGAAGCAGCATGTACGCAACGCTAGTATAAATATAATCTTGCGGTATTTTGGAGGCTGTGAATTCAAAGTTAAGTGCGAAGTTTGGAGTGTGTGTGGCTAAGGATATACCTGTGCCGAGGATTACAAGGTAAGCAAATACGTTTCGATTACATATGCCTTTACTTAAATGTTTTAAGATATTTTGTGCAGTTGCTTCCCATCATATATATCTGTGTACGAATTTACTTATGGTATGAGTGGATTAAATATCATAAATTTCGCACAAGTTTGTACAAAACGTCGAAGTGTCGGCAGTGCGTGTGATTGATATTAATTGTGTTTTCTTTTCCTACATTGATTTAGTAAATAAGTATACATATTTCCATCTTAATTTATATAAAAATTATAATTTAATGGTTGTTTTTAATTTTTAACAAAAATATAAATTATATGTTTAAAACTGTAAATTTACATACACAAATATATTAGACTATTTCAAATATAGCTTAGAAGGCCTACTGTTTTACATAAATTAATTAAGTACCTCAAATTGTACCTCTGAATTAATGAGTACAGTTTTCTGGTTGTATGGAAGAAAATAAACACTTTTGGATTGTTGATAAACATTCTGAGATATACTGGGATACGATCACAGTTTAGCAACAGTGTAACGTGTGTCAAAGGAACTAAGTATATTTTAAATGCAAGTTTATGTATAAAAACGATATACCTTTGACTTCCAATGGCGGCTGTTGAACTGGTACTAAACCTGACACATATAGACCTCTTCGCTGAAAATTGCGCAGCAAAACCGGCGGAACGACTACCGGCTACATATAGAAACTTTGGCATAGCTTGGCGGGTAATGGCGGTTGTGTAAACACCTACTACATGACCCCCCGTTTCAACTGGGAAAGAAGGTGCAAAGTAAACAAAGAAAAAGATGACTGGCGAAAAGTTACGTTAACTAAGCGCGACGTAGACGATGGAGTTGGTGCGGGAATATACTGTCCAGAGTTGAGTATAAGTTCCCTGAACACTGCAGTATATTTCAAGCTGAGATCTTAGCTATTACGCGGAGATGGCCTATAATGCACCTGCAGGCAATTCCAGAGTCAATATCTACATAGATATCGAACAGCAATCCAGGCAGTAACCTCATATCGCATATTAGCTAGAAATCGGAATTACACTAAATTCAGAAAATAGAAGAGACTGATGGGAATACTAACTAGTCAAGCTCGTCTTCCATAATCCTCCGGCTTACTCTTGTGCATACAGCATGTAATGTATATTTTTCAGAAAAAAAAGAAGGTAACAATGGAATGTTAAAAGTTTCAAATACTCACTGTCGAAGCATTTAAAAAGTTAAACAGCTCTTTAAAAACTCTGCGCTAAGGTTACACTTGAAATTAAGTCCTAGAAGCGTTCTCGAAAGTATTGCTATAGCATGTAACACGCAATTGTGAGGGACAAAGTAATGAAATGAGTTTAAGTGCAATAACTAGAAACTCTAAGAATGAGTTAGTTACTTAGATTCCAATAGCTTATATATTCATGTTGCTCATTCATAAGCGGACTTAAGTTACTGCGTTTTAAAGCGTTCTAGTATTATTGATTTATAAATAAATCTTAGGTCAGGTGAAGGATGTTTTATGAACACTTTCAATATTAGGATCTAACAAAATATAAATAGAATTCAAATAACAAAACCGTGAGAAAAATATATATATTTGAGACTTGAACAAAACTGCGTAGAAATAGTGAAACTTTTTCCATCACAGATTTGCTTTAAAAGGATATTTTGTAACAAAAAGAGGAGATTCAGAGAAAACAGTTGGTATTTTGCTACCTCTAACGTAGCAATTTTTTTAGTCTCCAAAAATTTCCCAGGAACTCAAAATGATCATCCCTTTTGTGGTTCTTAAAATTTCCAAGAATACTGCTTGCAGCTCGCATCATTTCGGTCCCCGATTGCGTTATGGCCCTTTTGCCCTTTATAAATAGTTTAACTACATTTTGCCTTCGTGCTTTTTCCAGTTAAGTGCCATCATTATAACCCGTTGAACTGTGAAGCCTTACCGGCTCTTTTATTATTACCCATAAATTGCGAAGCGGGTGGGCACTTAACTCTGCAGCAGTTGAAGCTTAATGTAAAATGAGGAGAAGTGTTGACTGGAGCGTGAAATTAAGCATTTGCTGTGTAAGCACATAAATAACATAATCCAATATTTTGTTGCATATATGCGCATTAAATATGTTTCCCATGCTGCCAGTTAAAAAGTTTGTAAAACTTGATCGTTTTATACTGAATATTTCTGCATTTAATTCACATACCGTTTATCTTAAAACGAGCAATACGATCATTGGAAAATATTTTTTGGGAAGCAGTGTATTGAAGTTAAATTCTAATTATAAGCTTTGATTTAAATCGGGTAATTTTTTACTCTCTTGTATGTCGTCCCCTAAAATACAAAATAACGTAACAGCCCTTTTCGTAAATTTACAGACGAAGAAAAAACGATGTAACAGAATGCACTAATATTGAAAAAAATTGAGTTTGGTTCTAAAGTGGTGATATATTGGTTATATCTCAGAGAGAAAACCCAAAATTTTATTCTACATGTATTTCATATGATGTAGTAATCGTAAGCAATAAAAAAAAACAATTTAAATTTTTTTGATGATATGGATAAGATTTATTCATATGTATGTGTATTCGAAATCAAATATATCGCGCTGGTACCATAATGACATTCCAAGTTTTCTTTAACATTAAATAGACAAGTACGTAACCACATTTATTTTATCTTCCACAAATGTCTTTAAGTTTATTAATTTTTCAAATCGAGGCGACAGACTGGGTGAGTATGTTTACCGTTGAAGTGCGCATTAATCCAAGGTAATCAGTATTTTCTTCTTTAAACTACACAAAATAAGTTAAAAATAACAGCAGCAATATGCATAGATATTTGTTTTTCCTTGCTGCCGGCCAATTAAAGGCACGACAATAAATCATCCACTTGCCGAGGCCCCACTAGATGCGTTGTGTTGGCCTTGTGGCAAGTTTTTAACTAAGAAATAGTTTTGCGCTTTATCAACCTCCATATAATGCACATAAGCTACAGATTTACAAAACTCCTCTGTGTTACTAAATTGCACAATTGTATGGCTTCGAGGGAAAGTAAATCGAAATAAGACCGATGATAATATATTAAGTACACGCTTATTGAACAAAGCTCACAGCTGTGGACGAAAAGCAAAAATAAAATAAGAGTTATTTCTACTAGTATAGCTGCCGCCAAAGCCGCAGTAAAAATGTTTTAAATACCAAACAGTGAAGCTAAGCGAATAGGAATAACAATAAAATGGGTGAAAAAGTAATCAGTAGCAAATGGAAATAACATTGTGGAAAGGTTTAAGAAGGTTATAGATAATGTAATCAAATGTAACAATGTGCTGTTTGCTGTAAAATGCTATGTCAAAGATCATTTTGTGAAGGCGTTCATTGTACTTACTGCTAGTACTGCTTAAGCTCTTGCGTTCGTACTTTCATTAAGCGAAAAATTGTTGCAATTGAATATCAAGGGTAAAGGTATACCAAACTAATGAAGCACAAGTGAGTTAAGTACATTTTAAGAGTATATTATTGTTATTGTTTATCATAATATTGTTGGAAAATCCAAATCATATTTATAATCAATATTGGCTTTAGTATTGTTTACAAAAATGGACATTTATGCATTTATGCTCTTTTCACTTATAAATAAGCTATACGGAGATTGTTCTTCCGTGGCTACAAATATATATAAAAGTGAGATTATTACTTTAGCAGCATGCTTCATATCAATGATAAAATGCTCTCTACTCAGCTGTGAATTGAATTAGTGTTTGAAAGAAATAAGTATGTATGTATGTATATGTATTCGTTGTCCTTGAAGTCTCCTATTTTGGTATAAAATATGTTCATATTCCTTCCTTTTAACAATTTCAAAATTATCGCCACCTACTGCACACAAGTCGCGCGAATTGGCGATATAGAATTTCAGAATAATATTTTATCAGTTTCATATGTGTAAGTATACTTATTTTAAGGCAATATAGATTTCCCAAATATAAAACCACAACTAAATAAGATCTCAATATTCTGCAATTGCACTTTTATAGAAATTTTTTCTATTTCATCTCTAGTGCACTCATCTGTACACAAAAGCCAGTATATGCTTCATTTAACAAATTTCCTTCTTTCTGGTTGTTATACTGTCTGCAAATATTACATGACATTGTAAATATAAGTCCATAAAATGCTCACTTAGTGCGATATTGCACAAAACTCTGTTATCAGCTCCCTTACAAAAAGCCATTAAAAAAACAATAACAACAAGAGCAGCGAAATAATATTTGAAAACAACCATACAAAGGCATCCCATTTGCAAACTTCCTTACTACTGTGTACATAAGGTGCAATTTCGTTCAACCTCGAGAAGCAAGGAATGTGCCACAGAAGCCAGAAGATGAATGAAAGCAACTGAAGAAAGCAAAATATCGCCAAAATTGAAAAAAATGGTACGCAATGCTGAGGTTTATCGACTTAAGGAACTGCTGTAAACAAACTGATTGACAGATCGCGACGGATTCTACCAAGTTAGCAAAAATCATTTTCTGAAATATCTTTTCCCTGATAAATTAAATTACCGGTTGCTTTTTTGTCGCAATGCATATGGAAAAAGTGTTCAAGCTAAGAAAAAATATTAACTCCGATTTCGCTGAACATACTCCATACACACAGATATGTTAGAATTTCCTAGGGCAATCCTAATGCTAAATTTAGTGAAGATCTATTTTAAAACAGAACAATTTTCTATACAAAACCTTGAACCTCGTTCAGTTTGTATGGAAGATGTATGTTATAGTGGCTCAATATCGATGGTTGTGATAAATAAGTAGCTTTTTTAGAGAAACGAACGCATGCATAATTTCAGAGGGAGGTATGTACAGAGAAACAGCTTTATATGCTCAGGGTATAACACATCGTGTGCTGTGGTGGAAGAAATTGGGCTGTGTGAAAATTGTCAGCGCACAACCTCTCAACTTAAATAGTCTTTATTTTTCTCAACCACTAGCATGCATTCGGAATAATGATAGCGAATTTGCGTAAGTAATTGCAGCAATTCACTTGACCATAAAGACACCAAAATGATGATGTAGATGTTTTTAATGTATGTATTTGTAGAGCTTTCTCAGTGCCTTTGTCAATACTTGCATCTGATCCTAAACCCGGGAAGAGTATAAATTTATGGTATTTTTTAGTAATTTCACAGAAACAACAGAAGTCTAGTCACATACTTAGCAAAAACCGAAAAATCGTAAACTTCAAAGAGAGATGAGTCACACTCAATTAGCTTTAGTGAAATGCTGCTCGCATTTGTAACTTCCAACATGAAATTGACTCATTCGTAAATAAGTGGACACATTTCAAGGTTTTACGCGTTGCGTTCAGTTACAGACAAAATATCAGCAATGGAGCATAACAAAGTGTTGCAACATGTAGTCATGGTACACCGTAAAGAAATTATGCCGCTTTTGTGGCACGAAACTTATCATCGTTTTTAACTGGTTGCCTAGAATGCATACGAGTACAAGTAGTACAATAATTTTGTGGTACTATATATTTATTATAAGCATGTTCTACATGTACACGGCGCAAAGTAAGTGTATTATTAAAATATTAAAATTATTTTATACACAAATTGTGTTAAATAAATAAAATATCCCCTGATGTTATGGACAATATTTCAGTTTTTTTTCTCCTCCTTTTAATTACGATGTTTAATTCAACCCGCTCGGGGACAGTCTGGTCTTTTATATGATGAACATATAAATAGTTTATCCTTTATAATTATTGAAATACGGGAAGTAAATTAGTAATATTTCAAATTATTTTCCCCATTTCAAAAATTGTTAAGTTAACTAAGGGCATTCAAGAAATAATTAACCTCCACGTGTGGTTATTTACGGCATTTGCACGCACTGCTATAACCCATAATAAGTGCATTGTCCACTCACGCGATTCCAAGGCCAATACAGTGTGTAAGAATCAACAATTATATATAATGTATATTCCACACATATAGTTGCAGCTAATTCTAGCCACCAGCATCATACTTTGCATGCCGCCTAAGCATTCCAATGGTCTGCTATCTGTAATTACTATTTTGCTGCGGCAACCGGACGATGAAACCGGGAAGACCAAGTAAGTTATGAATAAAATTAAGTTTGGATCATGCTTACAGGCAGTTTGTCAAATAAGCATAGCAAATGAATGCGTTGAAAGTGTGCGTGAACTCCACTTAGAAAGAAAATACCTTTAATACCTGAACGAACATAAACCTTGTTGATGACGCGGTGGTTACATGCAGAACGCACTCTAATTCAATAAATATCACTTTTCTCGTTTATATTCGTGTTAAATACTTATTTTAGCAAGAACATTGTTATACAAATGCATCTGTTTACTGCAGTACAATATGGATTGTTGTTTGTATAAATTCACCCTAGCGAATGCTTAACTGTTGCATCTTACAAAGGGCAATGAATGTTCACGTCGTGTCTTAAGAAACATGTCGGATACAATTAAAATGTCAGTTTGGTAGCTAATGTATTTATATCACCACCAGAATGCAAGTGCATACAACAAACAATTTTATATATAGGCACCAGCAATTTTAGTAAAAAGTTACATTGGCAAGAGTGATAAGTGAACAACCATAAGGCAATGAAAGTTCCCAGTTTGCATTAAAATGATAGCTACCTTCCAGGGATGCGAAGATTCCTAGTAAGGAAGACCAACAAAAGCACAGTCTACGACAAAGTCGTCAACCATCTTATGGAGACGAAAATTTTTTTGAGGAATTACCTGGTTCTCTCCCCAATGAAGATACTAGCCTTAGATAGTTGGTTAATGTATATGTAAATATCATAGTGCCATAGCACAACGATATAACTTTAAACAGACACAGTTGCCAAAATGCTAAATATGAGTGTCAGTTTCAGCGT
Source organism: Bactrocera tryoni (assembly GCF_016617805.1). Lineage (NCBI taxonomy): Eukaryota > Metazoa > Arthropoda > Insecta > Diptera > Tephritidae > Bactrocera > Bactrocera tryoni. Next base: position 69,606,522 of record NC_052499.1, read on the forward strand.
ATAATGTAATATCCCTTTAGAAAATCGTAAACAAATCTCAGAAGGCGCATTAAGTGTAGAGAATATTAGAAACTAGGAATGGATGCGACAGGAAGTTAGTGAAGCGGGAAATGCAAATAATAGCAAGAATGTTTGCTAAAATTGCTTAAGAAATACGCCAGCATATATCTACTAAACACAATTCAAACATTACTACATCAAAAAGAGTCCTCTTAAAATAGTAATTGAAGCTAAAAGTAAAAAAATTACTCCAAGGATGGAGCTGATTTCACAACATTGGACAAAAATATAATCTAAGTCCTTTTACAAACTAGAGAAATCTAAATATTTAAACTCCATATAAAATTTTACTATCTTTTAACTTTGCATATTTGGAACATTACTAATACCTACTTATATAAATTATAAATGTCTTGAGAACTGTGATATAGAGGTTTATATATAAAGGGTAATAACTTTTTCAATTTTTAAAAACTGACTGAATTTTGAAAATATAAAAATTGAAATTTGAAAATCATTGCAAATACTTAGTTGCATATTTTAAATATCATATTGAGCACTTTCCAAACCCTATTATAATAATTTTATGTCTCTACTTTTCGACAAAATATTTATTAAATTAATAATTTTATAAATGGTCTATTAGTTCAAATTTAAGTATAAATGTACGCAATATTTTCTAAAATAATTTTAATCCAAAATGGCAGTGAACTAATGTAAATATTATGCTCTATACAACCTATCTTATATGGTATATAAAAGTAGTTTTCCATGGTCGATTTTAATTTCTGCTTGCAGCAATCAGATTCCTGTACTTGTGTGTAAAAGCATATGTTTGCATTTTAATAACATTAATGAAAGAGAAAATAATTTTCCCTGCGAGTATTTGCAGCAACATAAACACAGGTTTCCAGCGAAAACGGGTTTATAAATATGAAACAGTGTGTGTATTTATAAGGCCGTTTTGCAGTACAATAATACACCAGTTCTGTTTTTGCTGTTATTATTAAAATTACTGAAACTACAAATGATTAAAAATCAGCCACAAATAGTATGCTAAAAAAGTAATAATAATCCTTGTTTTGTTGCTTTTTTTCAAATATGTCTTTTTTCATATTTCCAGTTCCCACTCCGCGTTTTCCGTAAAATGTTTCGGACATGCCACAAAATCCAATTAGACCAATGTCACTTTGCCGCCAAAAAGAAAGAGTGGTAAAGAGCTTATGGTAATAATAAATTTAGTGAAAACAACAGTGTTTGATGCCGCAAAGTATAAGTCAAACGTTCACGTAATTCACGGTTACCTGACAAAAATGTAATAAGTATTGCTCACTTCTAAAAATTGTCTGATATCTCCTATTTTGTCTTTTATATGCATTTAACTGATGTATATAACCACCAAAGTCTGTGGTACGTTATTATGATCGCAAAGCATTTCGGTTGATTGTAGAAATGTACCGAGAATCTGCAGGGCGCATTTTTTGGCACATAGAGTAACCACCAAATTGATTACTCCAATTAAGTGATAAATGTATAAATTCTCTGCCAAAGATCAACGAGTGTATTGTTCAAATAAGTTGCGTAAAGTTTAATTTAAGTAAGCAAGAAAGCGACAAAACATAAAAAACGATGTAAAACTTACATACACACTTGTAACAGTGAAATTATGAGATGCTGCGCGAAAGTAAAAGTAGTGTACATTTTTTTACCCGCAAGCGGCATGCCACGAAACGCTTACTGCCTCTGCAAACTATAAAATTGTGCGATTCTCCGCCTGCTCTCTATACGTTACATTGTTGCCTCAAGTTTGTGTGTAAGTGCATGTTTTTTTTATGTGAGTGAATGTATGACATGAGTAAAAATTGAGGTGACTACTTACCCACCAAGAATTTAATTTATGATTCCTTTTTGTACTGAAAACTTTCGTATGACACTTACAGCTTGAGTTTCATAGCGACGAAAAAATAATGTACAACTGTTTATGTTGGTTGAAATCTACATGTGTATGAAAGGGAAAAAAAAATCCAAAAAATGAGAAAAGTGTACAAAGACTCATGAAATCATTACCTTCAATTCATGATTCGCATGCACTTAAGAATATTTCTCAAAAAACACAGTTTCGCGTGAAATCATTTAGATTTGTTATTTTTTATTTAATTTTAAAACTTAGATCTAAAACGAAATAGTATTGACTTCTAGAACTTCTTGTGTCAAAAGTATAAAGCCCGTATGAAAAATTCTAAATGGGTCGTTAAATTTTTAGAGCATTTCACAGGGAAGCGTAATTAAAAACTGAATGAATGGCAAAAAAAACTTTACTTTAGGTGCACTGAAGATATATTACCCTTCACATATCAAAAATATTCCTTTAAGGAACTTGGTTTGTATCGACTAGTTTTATAGATAGTAGCTATTTGCTATAGTGTACCGATCTGAACAATCTCTCGAACACAATTGAACCGACATCTTTGAAAAAATCTTATTCTAATACAAAAAAGTTATTTATAATTTTTTCATAGAAATATTCTTTCATATTCATTTACGGAACATTCAAATGGTACACCATGTCGTATGAGCAATACAGAATGTATGAATCGCTCTGTGGAATCACTCAGTTTTCTGTCGTATGAATGTTTTTATGTAAAAAATCAATCAGATAATTTTTATAGATCGCAAAATTTTGTGTTTGAAAATCACTGTTTCACAGTTGTAGAAGTACTTACTATATAGTAAATGTGTGCGCTAAACTGTTTGTTCGGGTGCTGAAGTTCGAGTTAATTTGCATTGTTTCAACCCTGCCACGCCTACCGCATTTGTTGACATTATCGCAGCTATCAATATATGAACTGCTAATATTTTATGGGAGATTTTTTCAATTTGGTAGCGAAACTAATTTAGATTATGGTGTGTTATGTGACTGCTTTCTCTGTGCATAAAGCGATTAGACTGCGACTCACAAATAAACCTATAAGCCAAATAATGGAAAATATATGAAATTTGCGTGCACTCCATGACATTATTGCTTATATGGCTTCAATAAAGCTTAATTGGTATTTTTGCAATCTAATTAACAGTGTCAACGCTGTAGTATGTGAATAACCATGCTAAGACGCCAGGACAATAATATGGAACAATACGGCGTTTCTATAAGTGTGCGAAATGTTTATTCATTGTCCCATTTCTGACGGATCGATGCCTCAAATTTCAAATAAGACTGGTACCCAACTGTCAGAATTTTTCGAAAAGCTATATTACCCTGTAGAGATATTTGAAATGTTCATAGTTTGTGTGAACTAGTGAACGGTTCTGAATAAATTAATTTCGGATTCCAAGAGAATTGCTATTTGTTCACCATTATGCGTTTAATAGGAAGAGCAAAGAAAAATACTAAAATACTTGCAACAATTCAATTTATGGTATGTATGTATGGTTGTAAGAGGCGTAAAAGTGCTTGTGACATATGTGTAGGAAATATGGCTTGGCTTTGAAATATTATGTAAATTTTTTTAAATTCCAAAAGGTGAATTATTCAAAAACCGCGCACGATGTAAAGTTAAATTAAACATTTTTGTATGAAATTTTACTAGTAAGCACTAACCTATATTTCTTTGAAAACTTCATTTTGCGCAGAAAGTCAGAAAGAGGTAGCTTCCAGCAGGAAAGGAGATAGTAGTGAAGTGCTGAAGATAAAGGGCACAGAACAAATTGTAATGACTGCAGCTGCCGACTCAATTTGAGCATATAATTTAATTGCCAGCGCAAATACCTGGGAAATTTGGAATTCAAATAAATCGAATTATAATGAGCGACGGGCTGCTGATTTTATATGTAGACTTTGGTTTTACCGTCACTGCTGTCGCTCATTAAACAATTTTGGTCTTTGCCTTACACGTTTATTTCGTTTAACATCATTTCATTCGAAGATACTAGGAGCAGTGTTTAGTTCATTTTGTGGATTATTTGTTGATAGCAATTTATCGGAAGCAAGTTTCACAGTAAATTACGCCATTAGCACAGACTTAGTTAGTTGGAAGTAATTGAGTTTCGTTGAGTTGAGTTGTGTTTTGATTATCACTAGTCTTAAGTTCCTTTCTGAACTGATTAAATATTCACAAAAAATCCTCAAACAGGAAGAAGGAGGTAGTAAAGCATTGCATAGTTGCTGCTAAGATATAAATACGTACTCAATAATGGAAGGCTAACATAGAATAATATTTGGTTAATCTAAAATCACTGATTAGTTAGCCCAATCAAAGCAGAGTTCAGCATGAATCTTGTCTATCTATTGTGATTAGATTTCGTCATTTCATTAAAAAAATCCAGCCCATCCACCTTTACTTTTTTTATAAAATTAGAAAAATTACTTCAAAGAATTATCTCTGAACACCTCAAAAATTCGAAAAATAAATCTATCGTTCATCACATACCTCTCACCTCAATCGCATTTTAGCGGAATTTCCATACATGTTCGAAGCAACACTCTCGTGCTAAATTCAATTTCAATTCCAGTTCCAATTTAAGTAATTTCTTATCACGCATTGATGACTAATTACCGAAAGAAAAAACAAAGACGAAGGAAGTATATTACATAATCGTTTAATATGGCAACGGTACAGTGGCACTCAGTACATAAAAAAAATGAAGAGAAAACTGTCACTTGACTTTTAATGGGCTATATAAAGTTACAAACTCTTTTAGCAGTTCAATATCGAAAGGAAAAAAGCATAAACTTAAGGTAAGAATGACCCTAATGACCACAGTCAGTCAAGATTAGAAAGCAAATGAACAGAGAAAAATATATTTTACATTATAGCCACAGTGCATGTTCACAACATTGAATGAAAAAAATTGACGTAGAAGATATGAAATAAAGTATTTCATAAATTAAGATATTATACAATGTGACAAAAAAGTATTCGGAAATTGTAACTAATTTCCCCGGGTCAATAAAAATATTGAAGAAAGAACTTGGCTCAAATTTTGTATTGTGTATGTAGTCGTAGTTTGCGGAATCGTTGCGAATGTTGGAAAAGGCTTACTGTGATTCAAACATACACCTTGCCAGTGGTACAAAGCCTCGAAAGGCGATCGAGAGATCGGTGAAGACATGCCTTAATCGTCATTCATCAAGAGCATTATATCTACCGATGAGACATGGATTTAAAAGTTTGACATACAAACACGTCAATGATCATCGGAATGAAGCGAAAAAACAAGCCGAAACCGAAAAATAGCGTAGTCGCCGAAAAAAAGTCGTAGCCCCTCAAAAATCAAAATTATACTCATGTGTTTTTCGATATTCGTGGTTTAGTGCATCGTGTATTCGTTCCGGAGGGACAGACGGTCAATAAGGAGTTCCAATTGGCCGTAATGGGGCGTTTGCTTGAGAACATACGTCGAAACTGCCTGAATTGTACAGTACAGTACGCAGAATATTCAGTAAAGTGAAATATAATTTCCTGAGCTATAATTTGGTTTTGAATCTGTTCTTCAAAGGTTGCTTGTATTGGGTCCAGCTAATACATATCAATATAGCAAAAAATATGAAAACTGTTGAAAAGACTAAACTAATAACTGTTTGCAAAAATTTCGCACAAAGCAATAATCGATATTAGCTGAATAAGCCGTTCAAAATTCAAGTGGATGCATCAATAAATAAACTGAAATTCGCCAGCAAGCAGTAACGTGCCCGCTATATTTACCGCCCACTGGCGACTTTTAAATTGCTTCATAATCATCTGATTTTATAAAAATGTCAGAAGTAGCTGCTCAATTAAATTTCATCCTTAATTTATTATGTAACGAAAAAGGCAGTGCTGCAGGCTATAGTCTTGCGTGCAGAAGGATGTGACCAAGCAGCTGCACTTTCCTCTACTCTCTTTTAACACTGGCTTCCTTTATGCGCCCTGGCTGCTTTCTACTTCGTCCCAAGATTACCATAGCAAATGTCTATAGATGCACGCTTCAAGCGCTCGACCACCAGGCAAAGAAATTTACAAGAAATTGAAAATCATCCGCACAGTCTGCTATAAATGCTGCCAAGAGTATTGAGGCTGACTTGCTGAAATATTTAATTGGGAAGTGATGTTTATTCTATAGATAAATATGTACATATATATTTTTTAAGACAATGACCGAAGACTATGCACGACGAAAAAATTTATTTTTATTTACGCTAAAATCACAGCGCTAAAGGAAATAATTTAACATTCTTTAGCCTCGAGAAAAGTTTCAGTGATTCGTTTCTTACTAACAAATATTTAGTTTAGCTTCTCGATTCATGTTTCTTCTTGACGCTTCTGACTTCTTCGCCAGCTTCAAGATCTAAGTAAGAGTGGAGGTAAGCTCTTATAAGTTAAGGATTTGGCAGACACTTAAGCAACTAAACGGCGATTGCTATAAAAAGCCCTTTGTATGCCCATGTGCCTTTGCGTATGAGAATGGGTGCGTGTGCATGATATAATGTAGACTATGCGGCGTTACTAAATGTATCATGTAGTCATGCCTGGTGTTGCATACAAACTTTTGCGAATCTAGAAACCAAATGTGTATACACTTACATACCTACATGTACACATAGTGAAACCTTTCTGAGAGTACCTCTATAAATCACGATAGCGGAACAGAATCTTCATTCTGCGGAAATGACAGCGAAAGCGCGCAACATATTTTCTTTTACTGCCCGCAATTCGAAGCAGAAAGAAACTACTTAGAAATTATCATCAACGAACGTGTGACTCCAGAGAATATCGTGCACCGCGTGATAAAAAGCAAAATAGTGTGAAATAAAGTAAGAATTGGTCCGCAATTGCTTTGCAGGAACTGAGAAAAAAGGAAAGGCAACGAAGTAGCGAGAGCAGAAGAAGTAGGTAAGAGTAGTCCAGAAAGGTGCGCATGAAGAGCCAATTTTGGCTGACCCTGGTCCTGTGAAGAAATGCTTAACGGCAGTCCCGTAGGATCAGTGAACTGCAGTCGGAGTTAGGGTTTAGTACGTAGGTGTACTGTTGCGCAAGTTCAGCATGGTATGATCATCCATACTGGGCGTGGTCCCGAAAGAGGTGTACCCTTAGCGTGCGGTATGGTATCTATGAAAGATTCCCCTTCGAAACAAAAAAAAAAACATAGTGAAATCTCTAAAATTGATAATCGAATTCTCACCGAAGTGCATGCATTAGAATGCTGGCATTGAAATGTGTTCTACATGACAACTTTAGACCTTTTTACAATGTATTATTTTATTCTTATTGCAAAAAGGTTTTGCCTACGAAGCAAAGGATACTTAAATGTCTGCCTATACACAGCAAACATAATTTCTCTTATCATTCTTACAAATTTTCTGACATGTATTAAAATAATATACTCAGCCTCTTATTCTCTAAAAAAGTCTAAATTATAATCAGCAATATGTCGAATATCATTACCAGTTGTTACTGTGTTATGGTTCTTGTGTTTTTTGTTTGAGCGGCGCGGCGTATTAGGAACATTTTTCGGTACCGAAAGATTTAAAGAAACAAGTACGCGTGAAAGCCCCAGTTTAAGGCAAGTAGAAAGAATTTCTATTAGTTTTCTAAATCACCAAATTGATATCTACCGCATATACTAATTTGGCTGTTTATGATGTTGAAATTTAATAAAGCATCATCTTTAAGTAAACGTTGAAAGTTGGCACTTTTAAATGAAAACATTCTGACTAATATCCGATATATGTAAAATATGTAAGATATACTTGAAACTCTCAAATCACCACATTACTATTTCTGGTTACCTCTCATATAGCCTACAGTAGGTATTTTCTGAGCACATACATATGAAGATGTGGTTGCATGAGCTATTTTTGAATACCACAATTAGGTCCAGCTACATTTTTGCACAGCTGCATGGTGACTGTCACTATTTGTGAACGCTCCTTATTTTTCTGTAATTGTTGTTGGCTGGCTTCGAGCGGCGAACTGCATTGTAATCTTCATTAGCTAAAGTTGTTAGAAAAATTAACTAAAAGTGATAAAAAAATATGTGAGTTTAGACGTTGCTAACAACAGATGTGGATGACGGAGAGTACAGTGCATATTTAGGTGCATTCCTGTCGTTTTGTATGCTTATTGGTGGAACTGGCACTCGCTACAGTTGTTTTGCTGACACCCAGCATACTGTTTTCCTACCTGTTCCCATGGTCACTAGGAGCTCTAAAATTTATTTATGCTTTAACAAATGGTTTCACCGGTAGTTCTGTACGGCAGCATGGTATTTGATTGGTGGAACAAAGTTTATAGATTTTGAACTACAAGATAAATGTTATTCAGTTTCTCAAACTTATTTACATACTTCATTAATTTATAGGTACATATAAAAGAACAAAATATATTTTTTTTGAACTGATTTGGGTTTCTGAACGGGCTCAACGCCAAAATATATATTTGAAATAGGTTTTGTCAAGCTAAAAGTAAATATTTTATCATATTGTTCAACATTAAACTTTTATAATCCGATATAAAACTTAAAAAAAAAAAAACAATTAATTTAAACATTTTATATACGCATATTTTCGATGTTGCTGCACGGCACCGTAATCTCACAAAGGTTGTGTGCTCGCCCAGACCAAAAGTAAACATTATCTTTTAAAACAATATAAAGAAAAAAAAACCTCTATGGGGTTTTAGTGCTTTTTCGGTGGAATAAAGCTGTCACATGACATTGGCGGTATCATTTGTTCACTGCTCGCGGCATCGTACGTTCCCTAATGGCTTTTTAAAATTTATTTTTGTTTCAATTTTCACAACGAGTCTTTTGGTGCGGTGGCAACATCGACATCGTTGAACATCTTACATTAGTATACATATACACATGCAACTGTATAAAACTAATCAATACTTAGCGAGTATAAATGCTATCTGCAGATAGAAACCACAAGCAATTACTAGACGCCTTTTTATTTACTATATATCGCATATATTCAGTAAGCATGTGGACCATATAAACTAAAGGAGGGAACAGTTACAAGCATCACTTCCAAAAAAAATTCCCACTTGATTTGAGTGCAAAAACACTGTTTTACAACAGTTGAGATAAATCAGATCGCAGTCGGGTCGCAGGTTGTGAAGCTTATGCATCCTGTCGTTGTAGAGTTACAAATGGACAGCTAATGAGCCTTGGCCATAAATAATAATTCCGACATATTTGGTATGAATTTTTCTAAAATTTATGATGCAAAGGTGAGTGAGGATCGAGTAGCTTTAAAAAATTTCAGTTGTTGTATGGATGGATATTTTCTGTCGTGTTGGTTTCATTAATACAAGAATGTTGCTGTTTGTTTATTATATCTAATGCTTTCCCATCTTAATGCTTCCTGGTAAATTTTATCGTAAAAGGGACACAATTAAGAACAAATTACTTTGTGTCCACACTGCCGGCACATTTCTAAACTAAAAATACCAATAAGGAGCTGAAATGGTAAATACATTGTTTGAATGCGACTAAGTGTTGAACACCCCAATGGTTCATTTTTCACAAGACATGAAAAATGGCACTCATTTTATCGCAAATAGCGTCGTTCACTGGACATTTGTTGCTGAAAGTGTTGGCAGAGAGAAAAACCTGGTGCAAAATTTATGTAAATATGACGTTGAATGCAAGGAAATAATAACACCAATATTTAGCTTACTAAAAATATTGATAACATATAAATCATAAATAACCACTTTTTTACTGCATTACTTATAGTGTGATTGGTATTAAAACATACAAACAAAACTTAAATTTTACTGTTTCAGCTACAGTTTTATATTAGCAATATAAAACTTAACGCCAAAAAGGTTTTTCTGCCTTTGACATCTACCGAATTTATTATTTATTTTTTTAGTTATTTCCCTTTTATTTTGTTTTGTTTTTACTTTCGTTGCATTTATGACTTGCACCACACGTATGTATACATATGTACGAAGTGGCACTCAGGAAAAACTGTGTCTCGCGTTGAGTGCAAACTGTCACGTCACTCAGTGCATGACGCCCCAAGAATGAAACGGTAAGTACATTATGTCGCAAATTGCCGAAAACTCAACCAACCGGTGCATGCATTTTTAGCACTTAAATAATTGATGCTTTCATCCGCTCCACATGTTGCACGCATTGCACATTGCATGCACCAATGCGGCACTTTCAGATCAGACGGACAACGCGAAGTGTGCACATGTGCGTATGAGTGTGTTGAAGACATTTTGCATGTCTGAAAGTACAAAAAAAAAGTGGTAAATGTGGTTATTGCGATGTCGTTCAGAATAGCAGCAAAGACAGAGTCAGTTTTGGCAGAAGATTACAAGGCTTTATGTGCTGCAGTGGTGTTGCTAGTGATATATTTATTGAAACATTTTTCGTACAGTTTCTTACCATCACTTATTTTGTGGAAAATATGTTTGTATGAGCATATTTATGGAATAGTAGATTAAGTTCCACGAAAATTTAATTAGAAGATTATATATAAATACAAAGACGTGTTGTACCCAAAAAAAATCTTAATATATGTATATTCCCTTTAAAAGCGCAAGTTCTTTATAAATAAAAAAAATATTCAGGAGATGGGAAAATGTCACCGCCGCCTAGTGTATATAATATATTATTATTAGCAAAAATTAGTATGACCCCAATACACTTGTGCCAGCGTTTCTTCCAATCCTCAAAACAGTTTTTAAAGTCAATTTTCGAAATAGCTTTCAATGCGCATAGCAATTTTCGTTTAATGTATTTAATTGAATCACAACTGTTTCCCGGGAGCAGTCGTTTGAGATTTCTGAATAGCCAGAAGTTACAGGTAGTAAAATCAGGTAGATATGGTGATTGTGGCACAATCTCGGTTGAAAATTTGCCAGAAAACTGTCAACATAACCTTGATTTTTTACCTTTTTTTCGGCTTCGTCACATCTATGACACGATATTTGGCCGATTGATCGTTCGTTTCCCGATTGTGGGAATAAATCCAATACTCATCTCCAGTAATAAGACACCAGAAATTTGATTACAGCGCTATATTAAGCAATAGAGCTTCTATTTAGCTAATCGAAAAGTTCGATTGGGTGTTTTCCAAATTCAAAGATTCAGCACAAGCGTCACGTGCTTCAAAGAAAAATATTCCAGTAAATACGCCAAAAGTTTGGAATAACTTTGTTTCGCTTGTTTAGGCAGAAAAACGTTTAAACTTCAATAATTTTTCTTCTGACTGATGAAAAGAGTTGACTATAAAGTTATCGCTGCACTGCCACTTTGGCTCGTTGCGTTAGTGTCCATTGGAAAGGATTGCAATCAAACTGCCTCAGTTGACAAACAAAAATATAATCCAACTCACCAATGCAGTTTTAAATTGAAACAGCACAAGTTTTTCGATGACTCGCTCTTTTTCTTTGAACGTAGTTATAAAATTTCTTCACCAGTCCATACTTTCATCTTCTTGGATAACGAAAACTTTGTGGCTATAAACTGGCAAACACCTGAACGTGTCGGTCGTGCTCGCTAATTTAGAGACTCAAACAGTAAGCAGTACAGCAACAAAATCTTGCACTGTCCAAGAATGAAAATGCCATTTTAACTTTACAGAACGACGACGTCTTAAAAAGTTTAAAGCGTTCACTAGGGAAGTGTTTTAAAAATTGTCAAGTTCGAGATTGGCTGAGCTTAACGGCAATATAACTTAAGCTTAAGATTTTTGGGGACTTAAGTGTCGGTCGACTAAAATATTTAATGAGTTACTGTTACAATTTTATGTTTATTTATATCCGTATAGTCGTGACTTGGCATCAAATGACTTCTTTTCATTCCCTTACCTGAAAAGTAAACTAAGAGGTAACCTTTTTCAACACTTAAAGCTACGGTTGATGCGTTCAGAATGCATGTCCTGGAGATAATTAGTTATCAAATTTCAACGATAATGAACGCTCAAGTGTATAATATTAAATATTATTAATTATTATTATTATTAATATTATAAAGTGTATTCTATGTATGAATGAATGCTAGGATTGCCATTAAAGTAGCTGTAAAAGCTCAACGTGAACGTAGAGGCATATATTGTAATGTTCTTAGGTATTAGTACGAGACATTCTTAATATATAATAATGTGTTAATTATCGTTTATATATGCATTTATGTATATATAAATATCAGATTTATTATTATATTAATCTTTTTAGCTTTGATTGCAAATAAGGCTTACTGAATTCAATACGTTCCAATTTAACTCATGAATCACAACACAAGGATTACCATCAAAGATTCCCAATACTGAAATAAACTAATTCCTTCCCTACAATCGCTTGCTAATGAAATTAAGCCTAACACTGCAATAAATATGAGTTGAGCACGATTCAGTATAATTGTCACGTATACGCAGCGTATGTCAAACAATCGAAGTAACTTTATTACACGTAGATAATTATAATCAAAGGTGACTGAAAGAGGCGGAAATTGAGGAAATATGTTTCGCTTCCACGAACCCTTATGTGTATATTGGTTTATATAGTGATGACATTGTGTATTTATACTTGTATATAAGTACATACACACCTTAGTATGTGTGTAAAATCTGTTTTGCTTTGCTGCCGTTTAAGCAAAGTTGCTTAACATAAACACTAATTACATTTTCATCTAAACACTGTCTTTATTTTTACTTCATTTCTTTTCTTCAGTTTCAAACTTATCTATTTGAATTTTCAACGCGAAGCTGTAACTCATCACCCAATTAACGATGTCATTAGCATTATAGTTCTACTTGGCTATTTACTACATAGTTGTCGGAACTAAGTCATAACAACTCGCTTTTTTACATAATTACTGTCTGATGCTTATGTAACATGAATTTGCTTTGTGGAAAAGTTCATTGGCTCTGTCGTCGAATAATAATCGGTAAGCTGACCAAGTTACTGGCGGGATATTGGTAGAAATGTGTGTGCGAAATATGAGTAGAATTTTCAGGGTGCTATTATACCAGCATTTCTTTACTTCTTACTAGGCAAAAGTGCAAACTTACAGAGATTGATTTTTTATTTAACATTGAATATATTTTATTCGATTTCGAAATGTAAAACAATCGAAGAATGGTTTAAAATAAGAAATTTGGAAATGTGTCTGTTTATATAATATATTAAAAAAGCATTACATGAAGTTTCTAGGGGTGTAATAATCTACAAGTATTTTAAGTATTTGGAATTTAATCAAGCATTATCTTTAAGAAGAGTAAACGTTGAAAGTTGTCAATTTTAAATTGACTAATTCTGACTAATATCAGATATACATATGTAAAATATGTAAGATATACTTGAAACTCTCAACTCTTCACATTACTATTTCTGCTTACCTCTCATATAGCCTACAATAGGCATTTACTGGGCACATATGAAGATGTGGTTGCATGAGCTATTTTTGAATATCACAATTAGCTCCAGCTACATTTTTGCGCAACTTCATGGTGCAAACGAAGACCCATGGGGAACAGCATATAAAATATGTATGTCAAAATTCAAAAACAAGGCACAACAACCCAAAAGTGCATTATTCATGAGAAGTGTCGTCGAAACTTTGTTTCCAAAACACGACAGTATTTCTTATGCTAAGCCTCCAACCGAAGTCGAGGAGTCATCACTGCTAGTTAGTAAAGAGAAATATTGGCCATAGCCGGAAAAATTAAAAGCAGCAAGGCGCCTGGATTAGATGGCATTCCAAACAGAGCCCTAAAGGAAGCCATGATACTGAAACCAAAATTATTCGTAAAAATGTACAATGCATGCTTAAAAGAAGGAATATTTCCCGACCCATGGAAAGTCCAGCGATTGGTTCTACTTCCTAAACCAAAAAAGCCTCCGGAGGAACCATCTTCATATCGACCTCTGTGTATGCTTGACACTATTGGCAAAGTATACGAAAGCATAGTTAGAAACCGCTTGGAGATAGCAATCCAGAAAGCCGGCGGATGTACGATGTCGTTGACACCGCGAAATGCGCAGTAAGTGGCAAGCGATGGAAAGGCGGAACAAAAAAATATTGTGCGCTGGTCACCCTGGATGTGAAGAATGCCTTTAACTCAGCAAAGTGGGCAAACATAATCAAAGCTCTATATGAAATACGTGCCCCTCAATATATTATGGAAGTTGTCATGAGTTATTTTAAAAACAGGCGACTACTATACGATACAGATGAAGGCACTAAGAGCTACTCAATTTCGAGTGGAGTACCGCAAGGCTCGGTACTAGGCCCCCTTCTATGGAACATAATGTATGATGGGGTGCTAAGGAGACACCAACCGAAAGCTATTAAATTAGTTGCATACGCAGACGACCTTATTGTGGTAGCAGTGGCTAAACACCTTGACGACCTCCGGAGCAAATGCAATGAGTGCATAAACGGTCTGCGCCAATGGTTCTCATCAATGAGTTTAGAACTGGCTGAGCAAAAGACAGAAGTCTTGCTCATAAGTACAAGAAAAGTGGAAGAAAGAATATGTCTCACCATTGGAGAGTGCGAGATTCATTCACAGCCTCACCTAAAATATTTGGGAGTAATAGTAGACTCAAGGCTCAAATTTAAGGATCACCTAGAATACACTGCAAGTAAAGCGAATAAAATCCTGAATGCCTTATCTAGAATGATGGCAAATAAAGGCTGCGTGCGTTCCAACCGGCGTTTATTACTCGCAAAGGCAATGAGATCAGTTATGTTATATGCGGCTCCAATATGGATCCAGGCGCTAGGCATCAAAGCATATGCCCGACAAATAAACACAGTGCATAGGCTGTCGGCACTAAGAGTTATCAGTGCTTTCCGAACAATTTCAAGTGATGCTGCTGAAGTAATAGCCAGTATGATGCCCATTGACATCCAGGGTGACGAATACGAAAGAGTATACAAATTACCAGAGCCATCTATAGGAGCCAAAAGAGAAGAGAGAATGAAAAGCTTAACGATATGGCAGCAGCGGTGGCAAACCTCACTCAAGGGACGGTGGACCTACAGACTGATACCGGACATCCATTCTTGGATCGATAGACGACATGGGGACCTGGATTTCCACCTAACCCAGATACTAAGTGGGCATGGTTGCTTTAGAAGCTACCTGCACAGATTCCAGCACGACATTAGTCCGAATTGTCCGACGTGTTCAGAGTGCTTTGAAGGCTCTGAGCATGTATTCTTTTTTTGCCCTCGCTTTTTTAAGTGCACGGGAAAAACTTAAAACTACACTCGGTGGTAGTTTTACGGTGGAAAATTTGACGACACTTATGTGTAAGTCCACTGAGAACTGGAAAGCTGTCAGCGAAGCGGCAGCTTCAATCTTGACAAAACTTAGATATATAGAGCAGAATAGGCGTCTGTCAGTCCGTGCTATAGAGGAGACTTAAATGTCTTATCACTCCCACGAAGTAATACCTAATCAGGTGGTCCCGTGGGAGAGTCTGGAGTTGGGAGTAGGTTAGGTTTAGCGGACTAAAGTTCCGCACTTCGGCTTTTGATGCTTCCCCCTACTTAAAAAAAAACAAAAAAAAAACTGGTGCCGGTCACTATTTGCGAAGTCCTCTTATTATCGTTTTTCTGTAATTGTTGTTGGCTGGCTTCAAACGGCGAACTCCATTACAATCTTTATTACCCAAAGTAGCTAGAAAACTTAATTAAAAGTGATAAAAAAATATATGAGTCAATAAATGAAGTGCTTATTTAAGTGCATTCCTGTTATTTTGTTTACTTATTGGTGGAACTTGCACTCGCTACAGTTGTTTTGCTGATACCCAGCATACTGTTTTCCTACCTGTTCCCATGGTCACTAGGAGATCTAAAATTTATTTATGCTTTAACAAATGGTTTCACTGGTAGTTCTGTACGGCAGCATATTGTTCGTTTGGTGGAACAAAATTTATAGATTTTGAACTACAAGATAAAGGTTATTCAGTTTCTCAAACTTATTTACATACTTCATTAATTTATAGGTACATATAAAAGAACAAAATATAATTTTTTTGAACCGATTTGGGTTTCTGAACGGGCTCAACGCCAAAATATAGATTTGAAATCGGTTTTGTGAACCTAGAAGTAAATATTTTATCATATTGTTCAACATTAAACTTTTATAATCCGATATAAAACTTAAAAAAAAAACAATTAATTTAAACATTTTATATACGCATATTTTCGATGTTGCTGCACGGCACCGTAATCTCACAAAGTGTTGTGTGCTCGCCCAGACCAAAAGTAAACATTATCTTTTAAAACAAAATAAAGAAAAAGAAACCTCTAAGGGGTTTTAGTGCTTTTTCGGTGGAATAAAGCTGTCACATGACATTGGCGCTATCATTTGTTCACTACTCGCGGCATCGTACGTTCCCTAATGGCTTCTTAAAATGTGTTTTTGTTTCAATTTTCCCAACGAGTCTTTTGGTGCGGTGGCATTGCTTGTAGAATTAGCTTTCAGCTCAACCTTCATCATGACATCTTTGAACATCTTACATTAGTACACATATACACATGCAACTGTATGAAACTAATCAATACTTAGCGAGTATGCAGATAGAAACCACAAGCAATTGCTGGACGCCTTTTCATTTACCATTTAGCGCATATATTCAGTAAGCATGTGGACCATATAAACTAAAGGAGGGAACAGTTACAAGCATCACTTCCACTAAAAATTCCCACTTGATTTGAGTGCAAAAACACTGTTTTACAACAGCTGAGATAAATCAGATCGCTGTCGGGTCGCAGGTTGTGAAGCTTATGCATCCCGTAGTTGTAGAGTTACAAATGGACAGCTAATGAGCTGGTTATAAAATGGTCGAAGGCTCTAAATAATAATTGTGACATATTTGGCATGGATTTTTCTAAAAATTATGACGCAAAGTTGAGCGAGGCTCGAGTTACTTTAAAAAATTTCAATTGTTGTATGGATGGATATTTTCTGTCGTGTTGGTTTCATTAATACAAGAATGTTGCTGTTTGTTTATTATATCTAATGCTTTCCCATCTTAATGCTTCCTGGTAAATTTTATCGTAAAAGGAACAGAATTAAGAACAAATTACTTTGTGTTCGCACTGCCAACACATTTCTAAACTAAAAAGACCTGAAAAGCTGAAATACTAAATACATTGTTGGAATGCAACTGAGTGTTCAACACCCCAATTATTCAATTTTCATAAGACGTGAAAAATTGCACTCATTTTTTCGCAGATAGTGTCGTTCGCTGGACATTTGTTGCTGAAAGTGTTAGCAGAGAGAAAAACCTGGTGCAAAATTTATTAAAAAAATAAATATTTAGCTTACTAAAAATATTTCATAACAATGTCATTTACATATTTTAAATACCGTATTTTTGTAAAGTTTTATTCCGCTATCATCATTGGTTCCTAATGTTTATACATTATACAGAGAAGGCATCAGATGGAATTCAAAATAGCTTTATATTGAAAGAAGGCGTGGTTGTGAACCGATTTCACCCATATTTCGTACATGTCAACAGGGTGTTAAGAAAATATTATATACCGAATTTCATTGAAATCGGTCCAGTAGTTCCTGAGATATGGTTCTTGGTCCATAAGTGGGCGGCGCCACGCCCATTTTCAATTTTTAAAAAAAGCCTGGGTGCAGCTTCCTTCTGCCACTTCTTCCGTAAAATTTAGTGTTTCTGACGTTTTTTGTTAGTCGGTTAACGCACTTTTAGTGATTTTGAACATAACCTTTGTATGGGAGGTGGGCGTGGTTATTATCCGATTTCTTCCATTTTTGAACTGTATATGGAAATGCCTGAAGAAAACGACTCTGTAGACTTTGGTTGACATAGCTATAGTAGTTTCCGAGATATGTACAAAAAACTTAGTAGGGGGCGGGGCCACGCCCACTTTTCCAAAAAAATTACGTCCAAATATGCCCCTCCCTAATGCGATCCTTTGTGCCAAATTTCACTTTAATATCTTTATTTATGGTTTAGTTGTGACACTTTATAGGTTTTCGGTTTCCGCCATTTTGTGGGCGTGGCAGTGGGCCGATTTTGCCCATCTTCGAACTTAACCTTCTTATGGAGCCAAGGAATACGTGTACCAAGTTTCATCATGATATCTCAATTTTTACTCAAGTTACAGCTTGCACGGACGGACGGACGGACAGACGGACACGGACAGACAGAGAGTATATCCGATTTCGACTCTACTCGTCACCCTGATCACTTTGGTATATATAACCCTATATCTGACTCTTTCAGTTTTAGGACTTACAAACAACCGTTATGTGAACAAAACTATAATACTCTCGTTAGCAACATTGTTGCGAGAGTAAAAAAATAAATATTTAGCTTACTAAAAATATTGATAATATATAAATGATAAATAACCACTTTCTTACTGCATTACTTATAGTGTGGTTGGTACATTAAAAAACACAAGCAAAACTTAAATTTTGCTGTTCCAGCTACAGTTTTATATTAGCAATATAAAACTTAACGTCAATAGTGAAACGGTAAGTACGTTTTATCGCACTTTGCCGAAAAATCAACCAACCGGTGCATGCATTTTTAGCACTTAAATAATTGATGTTTTCATCCGCTCCACATGTTGCACGTATAGCATGTTGCACCAATGCGGCACTTTCAGATCAGACGGATAACGCGAGATGTGCACGTGTTCGTATGGGCGTGTTGAAGACATTTTGCATGTCTGAAAATACAAAAAAAAAATGGGAAATGTGGTTATTGTTATGTCGCTCGGAGCAGCAGCAAAGGCAGTCTCAGTTTTGGCAGAAGATTACAAGGCTTTATGCGCTGCACTGGCGTTGCTAGTGATATATTTATTGTAAAATATTTCGTGCAGGTTCTTTCTGTTATTTGTATGAGTATATTTTTGGCCTAAGTGGGTTAAGTTTCTCAAAAATTTAATAAGAAGATTATGCACAAATTCCTTAAACCATACAAGAATCTTAGTACAGATTCACCTTAGAAGCCCAAGTTATATTTACAAAATTATTCAGTGGGTAGAACGTATAAGATATAAGCCCTGTTTTTCGAAACATACATTGGATAGGAAAAGAGAAATTTAGTATAAACGCTTACAAATTGTGGTTAATTATAGTTCTTACAATTTATTTAAAAGAAACTACTAAAAATTCATCACTCCCAATTGCAATCAGAAACTCGTAATGACAATAAGTGTTACTCGACATTTAATATAGGGAAAACTGAACTAAGTCAAACGATAAAGCTTCTATGTAGCTAATGGAAGAGTTTACAACGAATTAAGTGCGTGACAATTTGTTTGGTGTTTTTCCAAATTAAAAGGTTCAGCAAAAGCGTCACGTTGTTCAAAGTAAAATATTTCTTGTGATTGCGCCAAAAGTTTGGAATAACTTTGTTTCGCTTGTTTAGGCAGAAAAACGTTTAAGCTTCGATACTCTCTCCTCTGAATGATGTTACGAGTTTACTTCAAAGTTATCAATGCATTGCCACTTTGCCTCGTTGCATTGGAATGTTTTGCAATGCAAACCGCCTTAGTTGGCCAACAAAAATATAACCGAGCTCAGCAATGCAGTTCGAAATAGAAACAGCACAAGTTTTTCGATGACCCGCTGGGTGTGTTTGTAGGTACTTTTTCACAAGTCCACAATTTTATCTTCTTGGATAACGAAAATTTTGTGGCTATAAAGCTGACAAACAACTGCACGCGTCGCACGTGCTCGCTAATTTATAGTACAGCAACAAAATCTTGCAAAGTCCCTAATTGAAAATACCATTTAAAGTTTAGAGAACAGTGTCGTGTTAAAAAGTTTGAAGCGTTCACCAGCGAAGCGTTTTAAATGTTACCAGGTAGAACAAATGGGAAAATGGAATTGGGTTGAGTTTAACGGCAATATAACTTAAATGAAGCGTTTGCTTCAGGTTTGGGGTGACATAAGTGTCCGTCACACGATATATTCAATGATTTATTAAAATAAAATTTTATGTTTATTCATATCTGTATAGTCCTGACCTTACTCACCTCCTTACTTTTAACTAGGCAAAAATGTAAACTTAAAGCGTTTAAATTTTTATAAATTCGTCAAATCATTTTCAATTAATAATTTCTGATTAATTAAAACTTAGTATTGAATATATTTTACACAATCTCGAAATGTGCTATGACCGATAAATGGTTTAAAATATAAAACTTAAGAAATGTATATGTTTATATAATGAACTAGATCAGCATTATATAAGGTTTCTCTATGTATAATAATCTGTGTTTGTTTTCTTATAAAAATAGCTACAAACCTTTTAGAAGCAACAAGAGCGAAAGTCAGCCAGATCGGTTGCCATTTTGTCAAAATTGTGTTGTTAATTTTTGCAATAAAAAATATTGTTAAAATTTATACTATTTATCGCAAAGAATTTTAACATAATTATCCAAGTTTTAATTTATAAATCTTTACTATTTTATTTTTAAAATTTCATAGAAGAAGTTACATAAATGCGTAAGTATCAGAAATAATAATAGTAGAAATTGAAAATACAGCTCAAGAACATATATATTTTTTACAAGCCCAAGTTCACCGTTATTACCATCAAGTAGTGCACATCTAAATATTTTCTCACATAACGTGCGAAATAGAAGTGAAGTTACTTAACCCTTAAAGCCACATTCATACATATTTGCATAGGCATTCACA
Source organism: Bactrocera tryoni (assembly GCF_016617805.1). Lineage (NCBI taxonomy): Eukaryota > Metazoa > Arthropoda > Insecta > Diptera > Tephritidae > Bactrocera > Bactrocera tryoni. The sequence continues at coordinate 69,627,172 of NC_052499.1, forward strand.
CATAACGAATGTACGTAAGTTCAAGGTTAAGTTTAAATGTATGTATATTTAGCATAAATAAAGATAAACATCATATGGTATGAGTTCCGACAGACAGCGTAAAGAAGTTGATCCTTAAATAGCGTTGACTTCAGTGAATTTGTGGAAATAGCTTACAGCCTCTCAACTCCCACAAGAAGCTCTATGAGCCACACATCGCTCTCCCCCTCTTTCTCTCTGCTCCACCACTAGCATTCATTCGTCGTGACCATAGAGAATTCGGGTCATTGCAGCAATGCACTTAGTCGCATTGTAACCGAATTGGCATCGCACGTGCCACCTCGATGAGTTGTAAAGCTTTCTTAGTGCCTTTCCCAGTTGGAAATTGGAAGATTCATCGAAGTTTATCTAGAAGAGAACAATTTGAAAAAAAATCTGTGAAATTAATAAGTTTAATTTAGATGTTATAAGGAAGATTTGAATTTTTCTGTCTGATGATAAGAAAAAATAGAAGACCGTAATTGGTTGAACCCACTCATTACAAAAAAGACACATATTATGAGGGTGTATGAACTTATTTTTTTTTATTATTTGGTATAAACATCTTTTCATAATTTGTGAATTATAATAAAAGATATGAAAGGACAGCATCGTCGTAAATTAATTATTCAATTAAGTTCAGTGTTGCTATCACTTAAATTAATATATACGAAAAAGGAGTACTTTTAAAATACAATTTCACACGCGAACAATGATGACTGATTCGAATGATTTCGAAATCGTCACATAACATACATAAATCGATAAATCGTTAAGTGAAAAGTGTAAATGTGCAATGTGCTCGAGCATTATTTCCATCTGCAAAAGTATACGGGCTCGGTTCTGCCGTATTGCTGCTCGCACTTATACCCTAGGCTCAGCCGTAATGAAGTGGTCATATTGGAAGATTGTACGTGCTCTCTTTGTTGCTAAAACACACACTAAGAATATACTGACATTTTACAGCATCAACTCTCAAAGCAGGTCACACGAACATGGAAAATATCAGTAATACGCCACAAGAGTACAACAAAATGGCCACAACTTGCTTCTGAGCAGCCATGCCACACATAACATATTATAGCACTTTTAATGCGGCGGTAACACCACTAGACTATTTTAACACTTTCACCTAAGTCCCACAAAAGCATTACGAGTATTTTGTGCTTGCTGAAAAAAAACAAACCTATGGTAAAGTAGTAAGTAAATTTTGACAAACTGCATATTAAATACTGTGTGGTATTTCTTTCCATTGTCCCAGAAAATTTTCCATAATAATGCTTATATTTTTAAACCATCAGAAAGTAGAGGTTTCTACAAATATAAGGCTTCATGAGAAATAGATTTTTCGACTTTATATTCTAAATAAAAAAGGAAGTGTCTAGGCACATTATACAATTTTACAACTTGCCAGGACTAAAGCCGGAGAAATACCTTAAAGTGCAAGACATCAACCAGAGCGATCATACACTAACCGCCATTATGTTCATAAGCTTTGTTAGAGTAACGAATATACATAATTAAATGTAGTTCAATATGCCAACTTTGGTATTTCATAGAACAATTTCACAACATTTTTAGCACTTAACTATAGTATATCCAATTTTATAGGTTCGGTTAATTTTAAAAAATTTAAATATTTTAAATTATCTATATATGACAGAGTTTTGACCTGGTTTTAGCTGTTTTTTGCAAATAATACATGCAGTTAAAAGACCACATACTAATAAAATCTTCACAAGGTTTCATCAGGGTTCCTTACATATAACCACCAATCATATGTAATAAAGTCAGCCGGGTATTTTAGAATACTGATAATAGTTATATGGGGGCTAGGTTTGGTTGAAATCGGTCGGCAGCTCCCGAGATATGTGAATTCTTAAATAGGGAGGTGTGACACCCATTGCCTAATTTTGACCCCGGCTCTTATAAAGCCCTCTCATACCATATCGATGGTAAAGTTTAATATCTTTGGAGTTTTTATTAATTTATCTCGCTTTAATGGGGCGTTACGTTTATTGATTAATTTTCACACTGTTGGTAGACGCTCTTAAAGGATTTATATTGAGCAAATTTAGTTTTTTTGTTTCTAACGTTTGGAGAGACATGTACATTAAAAAACATAGCTAACATATAAATTAGACAATCGAAATCTAATCCTTGTATAGAAAACTTTTTATTTGACAAGAGATCTTCGAGAATTTCTTCGTGAAATATTATGTTAAGATAAAGGTCTAACGTCCGAAGAAATAATTCAGAACGAATCACTGCATACAACATGAATCTTTTGAATTTTAGGGTATTACAGCATCGGTGTAACCGAACTTCACGTTTTTACTTGTTATGTACTTAATTCAGTAAAAATGTTGTAATTCAGTTTAAGCCGTTCGTTTCAATTACACCATAAACAGTTGTTTGTTCAAACTGTATCCTGACGAATGGTCAACGCTCGCTAATGTTATGTGTTCGGGCCTTCACGTCGGATACAACTAAAATGTCAGGTTGTTAGCTGAGGCATATTGTACCCGGTCAGGATACACGTAAAGGCAACAACTAAATTTATATGTTGCGAACAAAACTTACCGTGCAGAATTACAGAAGTAGAGTGACGGTAGTTCTATGCGAGCAGGCAGACATGAACTCAAGAATGTGTCAAGTAAGTAGGTAAGTGTATATAAATACTTTCTTACTTTGCTAAAGATGCAAGATTTTTCACTAAAAATCAATTTAAATCAAAACTATTGGTCGACTAAAAAGGCATCAGAAAAATGCCTTTTGATGAGCTTTACGTCATAGGACCAAATAAGAGATGAAGAGTTTAAGCGGACATTTGAAGAATATGTATCAACTTCTCTGTAAAGACCATTCTCGATAATGGTTTTGGATGTAATAATTTTATAACTCCAAGTAATGATCATTTGTGGGACTTACTTAGTTAATACTCACATATGAAATATTCTTTAGAGACCGAAATATCAGCATAAAACTGATATTTCTATATATTTATGTTTCAGTTATGTAATATTTTTGATATAATAGTATCAATGACGACCTTTAATTTGTTCGATAAAAAACTCGAAGTCATAATACACATCTCTATATTAAACGCAGTGTTAAGCTCTTCACCAGAAACATTGTAAACAACTTGCAGTGCGACAGTGACAAACCAGCAAGAATGCCAAGCATGTAGGTAAAGTATCCGACTGGACATGAACATGTAGCCATTAATGTCGCCAACCTTCCTCACAAACAAATAGAATATGCCTTGAGAGACCCGCACATACATTGCTATTGTAAAGGAAAGCAGTGAAGCCATTGTATTCACTCACATAAATATGTGCACATATATACGGATATACAAGATACATTTAATGTCCCTTGACAAACAAGAACAGTATTCCAAATAAGCTAAGTATTTCTAAGTATGTGCTCAGTTCAGGCGAAGTGCCAGACTGGAAGAAGCGGAAACTGCTGTTATTCCAGCAACTTTCACGGGAATGCGAAACATGTGTAGAGCTGTTCGGTTCACCACAAAAAGGGCAAAGCTGGGAATGAATGACTCACGAATGTGGTAAAGCAGGAAATGCAGATAATGGCGAGAATATTTATTGATGTGCATATAAGTATATTTACACAGAATTAAGCCATAGTAGCGCATATAATTCGGAACTTAAAGACATTTTATGCAATAATTTTTCAATCAATTTGTTTGTTACATTTCCTATTGGCAGCGGTGTGTCCTTCAATTCAATTTTGTCTCCACAGCAACCAACATATTAAGCATGTGTTAAAAAAATATATATACTCAGCTTTTAATTCAATTTTATGCGAGTTAAGTGGTAAATTTATGGCTCTTGGTGCGCGCTACCCAAAGCTGAGTAAACGGAGGAAAATTACTATGTTATAATCAATTTTAATTTCAGTGCCCATAGAATTAAGCTTTCCCACAATCCATAAAAAAAGTTGATATTATTTATCCATTATCATTTATTAACCATAAGAATGTAATAATACTGATAATGAGAAAACATAAGTAAACCAAAATATGATATAAGAGAATGGTTGCTTTCAGGCGACATTCAGTTCTTAAATAAAATGAAGAGTGAACCGGGGCTTGACTTTTTATGAACTCCATAGAATTGTGAAATAAAAAGTAATGAACTCCTTAAGTAGTTAATGCGTTAACACAGACAAATATGGCATCGGTCACACCATTTAAAATTGTGAACAAAAACAAAAAAAAATCAGTGTCACGGGCGAAAGTATAAATAATTTTTTTTCGCTTTGATTTTGTTTTGTTACTATTTTGACTCTGTTTAATCAAATTGTATATCCTTCTAGTGTTTTATAGCGCATTTTTAAGGATTAACAATGTTTGAACCAAAGGAGCGTTGTACACCACGTCGTATAAGTAACGTGCCATGGCTGATGCCAATATACAGCCATTACGTTTCATAAGTAACAAGGGATTCAGCGGCCGTTGGCGGCAATTTAACTGTCTCTTACTTAACTGCATTTAAAACTGTCACATGCAGCAAAACATTTTTATGTTATGCTTAATTTATTATTCACCGAAATGGCGACATTTTCAGTGAGCCACTACATGAGTTCACCATAAAGATTAAGCTCTCAAGTATAGTTCATTAACTTTTGCATTCACTATATAGTTACTCCACGCAATCTTCACACTCACTTCTTATACGCTCAGGCTAACTTCCTCTGGCGTTCCAACATTATTATCACAATGCCAGCAGAAGCACGGCTAGCTTTTGCAAAGCCCTGCATTTCCCGTATGTATAACATATGAAGTATGTATTAGTATAAATATCTTAGCAATAGCCGAAAACAAAGGCAATTTAAATTTATTTAGGTTCCACTAAAAGCAATGTGTTAATTAAAGATTCACTAATCTTCTTGAAATTTGTTTTCTACAGGGGTCTCATTTCTCTACTAACATTGTCAAGTGTTTTGTGAAATGGCGTATTACCTCTCAATAACGGAAACATTCCATAGGAAGAAAAAAAATTTCTATACTTCTATCAAAAATGGAAAATTGATATACCTAAAGTGGTTTCAAAGTTTGGTGCACATGTTTTTTATTACTTAATCACTTGGCGCTATGTCCGGGCTATATGGTGGATGCGACAAAAAATCCCATCCGAGCTTCCGGAGCTTCTGACGAGTCATCAACGAAGTGTGTGATCTGGCGTTGTCCTGGTGGAACACTACACCCTTCCTGTTGGCCAATCCCACCAAACACAAAGCAAAATCATCCTGGCCGTCAATCCCGGCTTGGCCACTGTTTCGGACTATTCACCGGCCTTCGGCCGCGACCGTTTTTGCTTGATATTGTCGTATGTGATCCATTTTTCGTCGCTAGTCACCATCCGCTTCAAAAATGGGTCGAGTTCGTTCCGTTTCACCAGCATATCGCTGGCGTTGATTCGATTCAGAAGTTTTTTTTGCGTCAAATCATGCGGCACCCAAACATCAAGCTTGTTTGCATACCCAGCCTTCTGCAAATGGTTTAAAATGGTTTGGTGACTAACTCCCATCTTCTGGGCGATGTCACGAGATGCCATATGCCGGTCTAACTCGATGATCGGTATTCGTCGTCACAGGTCTTCCGCTGGCTGGATTATCAATGGTGTTGTTTTCACCCACTCTGAATTGTCGAAACCATTCCTCCGCAGTTCGAAGTGATAGAGTACCACCCCAAAACACCATTAATCTCACTGAACGTTTCTCTAACGGATTTGCATTTAACGAAGGAAAACTTTAAAATAACGCGAATCTCGGCGTAAGTGAACTACATGCATACACAACTATAATTGTTGAACGCAATATCCAAACTAATCATGCATAGCGTCGTTTTGTAGGTTATGTCAAGACCTTCCAAATATTTATAGTATTGCCAGATACGAGCTTTGTAGCGCTTTATACGTAGCCGCGAAATTCAAAAGACAAAAAGGCGGGTTGATAACCTAATAATTTCCGTAATATAACTCCACAAAGAA